>NW_026690395.1:12520-34819 GCF_015227805.2 Hirundo rustica | reverse complement strand
GAGTTGTTACAAAGCTGCAGGCTTTCTTTCTCTGCTGCCAGCCATTCTTGAGCTGTGCCATGGCTTTGCCCCTTCTGCTGCAGCCTCAGCACGTGGCATTGCTGAGCTGTTCTCTTTTCTCTCCCGCTGTCAGCTGGGGGAAAGGGGCTCAGCCGGCCCAGGTCACTCCCCGTGCAGGCAGCAGCTCCCGGAGGGCAGCAGGACCTGACCCGGGCCCCTCTGCTGCCCAAGATGTTACCTCCTGGCTGTTCTAGACAGAAGAGAGTGATCTGCTGGGGATGAGGATTTTAAATGGGGACTTCCCAAAGTCGCATTTGGCATCTTCAGTACCTAAACTAGCTGCCAATATCTTGGCTAGCTTTCTGATAGGTTCCTGTCCTCTCCCCCCCAAAAGCAACGCCAAGGGCCTGGCAGGGAAAAAACATTCCACATTTCTCTATAACTAGAAACAAAACTGCATCAACCCATGACAGAGATCATTGGGTTCATTTAAAGCCACCAGGAGTGCAGCCCCTCATTGATGGAGTTTGTGGCCACAGGGAAGCTGCAGAGAAACAAAATGAGAAATGGCAAAAGATATTACCTTTCTTTGT
This sequence comes from Hirundo rustica, assembly GCF_015227805.2. NCBI lineage: Eukaryota > Metazoa > Chordata > Aves > Passeriformes > Hirundinidae > Hirundo > Hirundo rustica. Next base: position 34,226 of record NW_026690395.1, on the reverse strand, counting down.
GGACAATATTATAAAAGTAAAACAAGGAAAAGAACCTCCAAAATGAAAACAACAGGAACTATCAAAGATTGCTTTTATTAAAAGTGATTTTCAGAAATTGGCCAGCAGTTTAATGTCCCTGACACCATCCAGTCATCAGTCTCCAGGCTGCAGCCTTGAGCTCCTGGTTCCCCAGGCTGTAGATGAGGGGGTTCAGGGCTGGAGCCACCACTGAGTACAGAACTGATACTGTCATATCCAGGGATGGGAAGGAGATGGAGGGAGGCTTCAGGTGAGCAAATGCTGCAGTGCTGAGGAACAGGGAGAGCACGGCCAGGTGAGGGAGGCAGGTGGAAAAGGCTTTGTGCCGTCCCTGCTCAGAGGGGATCCTCAGCATGGCCCTGAATATCTGCACATAGGAGAAAACAATGAACACAAAACAACTGAGTCCTAAACAGGCACTAACAGCAATGAGCCCGAGTTCCCTGAGGTAGGAGTGTGAGCAGGAGAGCTTGAGGATCTGGGGGATTTCACAGAAGAACTGGCCCAGGGCATTGCCATGGCATAGGGGCAGGGAAAATGTATTGGCCGTGTGCAGCAGTGAATAGAGAAAGGCACTGGCCCAGGCAGCTGCTGCCGTGTGGGCACAAGCTCTGCTGCCCAGGAGGGTCCCGTAGTGCAGGGCTTTGCAGATAGACACGTAGCGGTCATAGCTCATGATGGTCAGGAGGGAATACTCTGCTCCAAAAAAGAAGAAAATCAGAAATACCTGTGTAGCACATCCTGCATAGGAGATGGTCCTGGTGTCCCAGAGGGAATTGTGCATGGCTTTGGGCACAGTGGTGCAGATGGAGCCCAGGTCGGTGAGGGCCAGGTTGAGCAGGAAGAAGAACATGGGCGTGTGCAGGAGGTGGCCGCAGGCTGCAGCGCTGATGATGAGGCCGTTGCCCAGGAGGGCAGCCAGGGAGATGCCCAGGAAGAGGCAGAAGTGCAGGAGCTGCAGCTGCCGTGTGTCTGCCAATTCCAGCAGGAGGAAGTGGCTGATGGAGCTGCTGTTGGACATTTGCTGTGGCTGCAGATGGGGACCTGTTCATGGATAAAGGGCAGTGACAAGTTAGGACAGGCTGCTTTGAGCCAAACCCGTGCCATTCCCTGTAGATTGGCCTGCTGGTATTGGTGTCCTTGGTGCTGACCCTGACTGCCGACAAAACAGCAACACATTCACTTCAGAGTTGGACTAGGTTGATGCACAAGATGGCAGCCATGCTGAGGCAGCCACACACAAGATGGAAGCTGGGGCAGAGGCAGCCACATACAAAATGACAGCCAGAGGGCTGAGGCAGCCACAAACAGGATGGCGGCTGGGGGGGGGGGGGGGGGGCTAAGGCAGCCACACACAAGATGGCGGCTGGGGCTGAGGCAACCACATACAAGAGGATGGCTGGAGCTGAGGTGACCACACACAAGATGGCAGCCAGAGTGCTGAGCCAGCCATGCACAAGATGGTGGCTGGGGCTAAGACAGCCACACACAAGATGGCGGCTGGGGCTGAGGCAGCTATACAGAAAATGGTGGCCAGAGTGCTGAGGCAGCCACACACAAGTGATGTGCGGAGAGAAGACTCTGTAACTCACAGAGTGGTTATGAGAGTAGGTATGAATTTATTCAGCGCTGAGGTGCATGGGGATAACTCCTCAAAGACATGCACACCTGGGAGCTTTGTTTCTCCCTTTTTATCTCTACAAACTAGGGTTATACGATACGCCTAATACATATTTATTTCCTAACCCTGCCTGTCCCCGCTTCGTATTAAAATTAGTTCCACGCCTACTTGAGGCTGCGCACTGCTCCTTATTGATCACTCCGGTGGTCGTCGGGGGTCTTTGGGGATGAAGCACATAGTCATCCTCTGAGTTGAACTTTTCAACTTGTCTCCTTGCGCATGCTCTGTTGTTCCTTTGGCCATCTCCTATATCATGTTTCCGTTTTGGGGCCCAAAGAATGCGTAGATAATCAGTACCAGGTGGGCATAACAGTGACCCGAGCCCTAAAGGAGGAATTTAGAGGTCCACTGGGGCCAGAGAGAAGATTGATCTGCTGGGGGACTTGAAACTAATATGTGACAGACTGGTGCTTTTAAAGAAGAGTTCTCTGTTAATATCGTGTGTTCTTGCCAGGCACCTTGCTTTATTTTCCCTGTCTCAGTCCCCCCTTTTCTAGAAAATCAGTAAATTCTTTTACTTAGCAATACTGATGCTTTTTCCTTGCCCAATCCACCTCCGCAGCCCGCCCATCTCGATACGTATCCCTCATTGCATTACCATAGGCTGCTGCTAGGGAAGTCAGTGCCGCTATCTGTTTTAACATTCTCCAATTCCAAACAAGCATTGCACTTGATAGCACCAGGCTTATACCTACTAATGTCAGTATGACAATGATGGGGTGGCAAAGTGTGTTCAAAATCCCAGTTGCAGTCGGCGACCATCCAAAGAGTGCATCCCACCAGGGGTGATTTGTGTCTTGGTTTACCCTTTGTAATACTTTGCTTATCTCTTTTACATCATGATAGACAGTAACCAGAGTCTTTTGCCCCTTTTCTTGAATCTCTTTCAGGATTTCTGTCAGGTCTTGGTGGTTCATTAGTTGTCTTACTAATGTAAGGTTCATTCCAATGGGTGCTGGTGATAACTGATGGTACATTGTGTAATTGGATCTTATCAACTGGTGGGATGTAACCGGTGCTAAATATGAAAAATCACACCCTACAATCCTAACAAAATTACAAATACAAAAATTGGAATAGTTCCTAGTAGTCAAGGTTACATTTTTATCATCTATTTCTACAGAAACACATGCAGTTCTTAAACATACACAACCTAGGCCAATATATACAAGCATAGTCTTTTGACTAGTATCTGGATGAATCTCAAAGTGGCAAATGTTTTGCTCAGTGTCTAGGCATATATCTTGTGCATCAATCATGTTAGTGTCACAGATGAACCCTTGTTGTTCCCGGGTAACACACGATTCCAAATTCACAGTTTGCCACTTTTCATTCATTATCCGAGCCCATGCTCTATGTTCTGAGGGGTAGAGCACTGTTTTTTCATGATTTAATCCTAATGCAATAATAGGGTGGATATTATAAATTGTGGTATTGCGTATAGTCAGTACAAAAGTAGTAGCTATTTCGGTGGTAGGGTCATAGGTAAAATTTACCAGAGTCCACCAAGACTGAAGTTTCTTTCTAGGTTGCTTGCATTATCCCAGACAATTTTCCGAATTTCAATTGGAAAAGTACCTTCATTTCCCTCTCTTACTACTAGAGCAATGATTGATTGTGTCCATAATTGTGCCTGTATGCAGCTGAGGGCTAACGACACATTGTTTTGGGCTATATTTAGTGCGTTTATTATTAGCTTATGGTCCTGGTCCTCAGCTTCTTTCCACTTTGGTAGTATTTTGGAAATTTCCCATTGGCTAGTTCCTAGTGCTAATAAAGAGGATTGCAGGGGTTGTCTTAGTTTTACCAAATCATTTGTGGCAGTGGCTAATTTGTTCATTAATATTTCTGAATCAATTCCATTTAAGACCCCCAATCCTGTTCCTAATACTCCAGTTAAATCTCTTCTCATTCTGCCTCTGAAGTGCACTTGCTTTTGTAACCATGTTGTCCAGCCCTCGGATGATGTTCTTAGAAAAGAGGAACAGGCTGGCTGAATCTCAGAAATGTTTGTTTGCATTAGTACTTCAATACGCTTAAGAGACCACTCTGGATTAAATAACAGTTGTTGTTGCCCCATATTCCTTATTACATATGGGCCAATTTCATAAATTTTGTGTTCAATTTTAGGTGGTGTGGTCTGAGCTTGGGTTACAGTTGATTTGGTTGTTGCAATAGGTGTAGTTGTTATTTTAAATTTAAATGAGAGCCCTTTGTTACCACGACCCCAAAGGCAGATCACATTCACCGTCTGTACTAACGTAAAATTATACCAACAATCCGATTTACTTAGACGATCACAAATTTCCCGGTGATAATCTGCAGGAGAAGTCGAGACACTAATTTGAATTGCCTTTTCATAGTTAGTCCCGTTAATCATTCAGCATCCTACTCTGATTACCTCCCCTATAGTCCCTTGAAGGGTCCACAGCTTTGTTTCTGCCATTCTCGCCTTTCATATATCTGGTTTTCATGCATAACCACGGTTGATAGGTTTAAATCCTTTATGTCGGAATAATTTCCCATGGATCCAGTATACTGAATGAAAGCCTGGGACCAAGGCCATTCAGCATTTTTCTGGTTAGAGACACTTTCCAATTCTTGGGTTGCACTTATAGCTACAGGCAAAACAAACAAAACAATTCTACTGATTGGATTCCTGTATGCTAAATTATGGAATATTCTCAACCACAATGTATTCATTATGCCCGAGTAAGTTTTAATTTCAGTTCATTGTCACCCGGGGTTACTTTCCAAGGAGTTTCTGGAGCCTTCTTCACTCGAGAATGGTGAATCCAGGCGCTCTGTTCCCTGATTTTAACTGCAGTGAAGGTGGTGAGGAGCACCTGGAACGGTCCTTCCCACTGTGGCTCCAAAGTTTTTTCTGCAAGAGACTTAACATACACATAATCTCCAGGCTGTATGTCATGCACTGGCCCATCCAGCCCTCTGCTCCGAGTTCCAGCCACATGTTTCTCAATGGCTTTGAGCTGTTTGCTCAAGGCTATCATATAGGCAGTCAGCCTCTCCTCCCCTACCTGGGTGGACAATCCCTTTTGCATGCCATATGGTCTCCTGTAAAGCATTTCAAAGGGACTTAATTTTTCTTTAGCTCTAGGCTTGGTTCGGATCCGCAGCAATGCCAGTGGGAGAGATTGAGGCCAGGGTAAATTAGCTTCTTGTCCCAGCCTAACAATTTGCTGTTTTATTAAATGGTTCATTTTTTCCACTTGGCCACTTGATTGGGGGCGATAAGGGGTATGGAGCTCCCAGTCTATGCCCAGGTGACGGCAGATTTCTTGTACTATTTTTGAAATAAAGTGTGGCCCCCTATCTGAAGATATTGTGGCTGGAACTCCAAAGCGTGGTATTACCTCTTGTAGTAATACTTTGGTTACCTCCCGGGCTTTGGCAGTTCTGGTGGGAAAAGCCTCTGGCCACCCTGAAAAGGTATCTGTTAAAACCAGCAAGTATCGATACCCCCCTTTTCTTGGGAGTTCTGAAAAGTCAATTTGCCACTGTTGTCCAGGCCCGTGGCCTTTTCCAATTTGACCTAGTTTTGGTTTAGGAGTATTTTTGGGTTTGGTCTGGAGGCAAATATCACACTGCCGGGTTACCTGAATGACAGTAGAATATAAATTCCTGGCAGTAATCTTTTCAATTAGATAGTTATACAGGGCTTCTATTCCCCAGTGTGTTTTCTGATGTTCCTCCCTTACTAGAGACCATAACAAATGAGAAGGGATGACTATTATCCCACCTTCAGTAATAGCCCATCCCTCTTGGTTATACTTTCCTCCTTGATCCTGAATCAATTTTCTATCTTTTCTGGTATATACTGGCTTACCTTCCAGGGAGACCTGTCCATCAGGAATTAAGGCTCCCTCGATCGTTATCTCACCTTTTGCTGCTTCTTTTTCCTCTCTGTCCGCCAGCACGTTTCCTTCCTCCAATTCAGAGCTCACCTTCTGGAGTGCCTTGATGTGCATAATTGCTACCTGCTCAGGTAGCTGGACTGCTTCCAGTAGCCACAATATTTTCTGAGAATGCTTGATGTTTTTCCCTTGTGAGTTTAACAGTCCCCTTTCTTTCCAAATGGCTCCATGTGCGTGTACAACCCCAAATGCATATCTTGAGTCTGTATAAATGTTTACTTTCTTTCCTTTTGCGATCTCTAGAGCACGGGTTAGAGCGATTATCTCAGCCTTTTGTGCAGAAGTATCTGTTGGCAAGGGTCCAGATTCTATTACCTTTCTGCAGGTGGTAACTGCATACCCAGCATGTCGCTTTCCACTGATGACGTAGCTGCTCCCATCAGTGAACCAGGTTTCTGCATCATCCAAAGGCGCGTCCTTCAGATCCGGGCAGCTGGAGTAGGAGGCTTCGATGGTCTCCAAGCAGTCGTGGTGTACTGGCTCCCCTTGATTCCCACTGAGGAAAGAAGCTGGGTTGATAATGTTAGTTACAACTATCTCTACGTCGTCTTGTTCTACCATGATGGGTTGATATTTCAGGAACCTTTGTGGGGAAAGCCAGTGCCCGCCCTTTACTTCCAAGACTGCAGACACTGTGTGAGACACAAATACAGTCATTTTCTGGCCCAGAGTGAATTTGCGTGCCTCTTGGATATTCAGCACCACAGCTGCAACAGCTCTGAGGCATCCCGGCCATCCCTTGGCTGTTGTGTCTAGTTGCTTGGAGAAGTAAGCGACTGCTCTCCGGTATGGACCCAGGTCCTGGGCCAGTATCCCCAGGGCAATTCCCTGCTTTTCATGGGAGAACAGGAAAAACGGTTTACTTACATTCGGGAGTCCAAGAGCCGGGGCTGACATTAGAGCATTCTTCAGCTGATGAAAGGCTTGCGTGGCCTCTTTTGTCCACTGGAGGTTTCTGTTCCCATTTGTAATGAGTGCATACAGAGGTTTCACGAGCAACCCATAGCTGTGTATCCAGAGCCTACACCATCCCGTCATTCCTAAGAATGTTCGCAGTTCCTTTACCGTTTGAGGCCTCGGGGTTTGGCATATCGCTTCTTTGCGATCTTGCCCTAGGGTCCGCTGTCCTGCACTGATTTCATAACCCACGTAGATTACCTTTTGCTTCACAACCTGGGCCTTTTTCTTTGATACCCTGTACCCCTGTAGTCCCAGGAAATTTAGAAGACTTACTGTCCAGGCTATGCATGCCTCTTTCGTCCGGGTAGCTATGAGGATGTCGTCCACGTACTGCAGTAACTTTCCCTCTTCCGGGGGAGCCTCCCAGGATTCCAGATCTTTGGCAAGTTGCTCCCCAAACAGAGTGGGAGAGTTCTTGAAACCTTGAGGTAGAACTGACCATGTGAGCTGGGATTTGCGCCCGCTTTTGGGGTTTTCCCATTCAAATGCAAAAATTTTCTGGCTGTCCTCATGGATAGGGAGGCAAAAGAAGGCATCTTTCAAGTCTAAAACAGTAAACCAAGTTAACTCAGGTGTTAGGCATGTTAACAGAGTGTATGGATTTGCTACCACAGGATAGAGGTCCTCAGTTATTTTGTTAACAGCCCTTAAATCCTGTACTATCCGGTATGATCCATCATGTTTCCGGACTGGCAAAATGGGAGTGTTGAACTCAGACAGGCACTCCTTTAACAGCCCTAATTGCAAAAAGTTTTCAATTATGGGACTAATTCCTTCCCTATCTTCCTTCTTCAGGGGGTACTGTTTAATTCTAATGGGTTGTTTCCCTTCCTTAAGTTTGATTAATATAGGAAGTGCATTTTTCGCTCTCCCTGGTACATTGGAGGCCCATACTCCAGGAAACACTTGATTTATTATTTCTTCGCTAATTTCCCCCTCTGTCTGAACGGTTGTCAACATTAAACTTAATGCCTCTATATATTGTTCATCATTTACCTCCAGAGTGACCTCCCCATTTTTAAATTTAATGGCTACTTGTAATTGTTCTAGCAAGTCTCTCCCCAAAAGGTGTCTCGGGGAGCTGGGCAGATATAGGAATTTATGAATGCCCCATTGCTTTCCAAGCTTATACTTTAATGGTTTACAAAAATATGCTTTTTCAGGTTGGCCAGTTGCTCCTATCACTGTAACATAATTCTTCCCCACAGGTGCCAAAGTCTTATTTAAGGCTGAATACGTTGCTCCTGTGTCAACCAGGAATTCTACTTCTTTCCCTTTTTCCCCCAGTTCCAATTTTATAACCAGTGGATCTTCTGGGGTGAGATCTACCAGTCCTCTTCAGTCTTCTTCCACATATGCAGTCACCTTTCCTTTCTCTCGGTTTCCCTTGTCCTGAAAGCCACCCCGTCTTTGTTCTGGGCATTGATTGTTCCAGTGACCATATTTCTTACAGATCGCACACTGGTCTCTGCCCAGCCGGGACGGGCCTTGCCTAGGTGGTCTCTGCCCACATTTTCCCTTCTCTCTCTCACTTACAACAGCTACAAGCTTCCTCATTCCTTGTTTATATCCTTCTTCCCGGTTACTAAAGACTCTCCACGCCTCATCTAACAAAGTCTCTAAGTTCCTCCCATCTGTTCCTCGAAGCTTTTGAAGTTTACGCCTTATGTCACTTGTAGACTGCCCTAGGAATAGATTAACTAGCTGCTGTATCCCTACTTCAGACTCAGGGTCCAGTGATGTGTGACGACGCATGGCATCTCTTAATTTCTCAAGGAATTCAGATGGCGACTCAGAGGGCCCCTGTTTGATTGTATATAAGGCTGACCAATTTATTGTTTTGGGAATGGCTCTTTCCATCCCCTTTGCGATCCACTCCTGATAGCTTTCCAATTTTTTCAGTTCTGCTGTTCTGTTTGGATCCCACTGTGGGTTTTGGAGTGGGAAATAATCTTTCACATCCAGCTGTTGGGTTTTATAATAATCCTCTTCCAGATCCCCTGCCATTTTTATGATTAATTATTTTTCTGTCTCAGTCAGTGCATCCAATAATAATTGCATATCGCTCCAATCTGGATTGTGTTGTTTTATTATATATCGCAGACGTTTGGCTGTGTTAACTGGATCACTGCGATAGTTTTTAGCGACCTTTTCCCATGCTTCCAAATCAATTGTGGAGAAGGGAACTTTAACTAATACCACTCCTCCTTCTGATCCCACTTCCTCACGCAGAGGTGCCTGTAATATGTGTGTCTGTTGTCTAGTCCGGTGTGCAATCGGGAAAGTGTCTGCACCCTCTGAGTCTACATCCTCCTCCTCATCCCTTTCTTGTCTTATGTGGGGAGGCTTAAGCAAATCATCTACCAGGTCTTGTTCCTGGGCCACAGTTTGGTAAACCTTGTCTGATTTTGTACATCTTTGCCCTATGCTACATGCTGAACAACACCGTTTAAGCCCTCCTCTCTTAGTCTTATTCTCTTTCTCCAGGGCTAACACCAGAGGGTCAGATGGAGCCCTGATCCCACAATCCCTCTGCCATTCGGGGTGATTTCGGAGAGAGAAAAACATATCGGCATATGACACCTCCGTCCACTCGCCTTCTCTCCTGAGAAATAGCACGAGTTGCAATAGCGTGTTATAATCCAAACTTCCGCTAGGTGGCCACCTCGCTCCATCATCTAATTTATAGAGTCCCACCAATCTCTGCAAAATCTGATAAGATCTCTCATGTTCTCAGTTCCCCCACGTCCAGCAATATTTTTCCAATGTGCAATAATACAACCTAGCGGACTCGCTTTGGGGATCTCTTTGCTTTGTTCAAGACCCATTATCTCCTCCTCTGGAATACTTAGGGTCTGTACTGCAGGTTATTCCCAGACCAAGGCCACCAATCTCCCTGCAGAAGTTCTGTATATTCTTCCTAGATAGACCCGTTCATTCCCTCTTTCTAGCCAATGATTCACTGGATCAATCGATTCCCAGGGATCAAGCCCAAACCACTGCTGAGGAGAGACTCCATCAATTTGTCTGTCCACAGTTGGAACAAATGTTAACCACTTCACACTCAAACATGACGCCCCTCGTTCACACTCGGGTTTGCCCCACACTGACTCCAGTCGCTTCGCCTTTCTCCGGCCACCTCAGTTGCCCGAGGTCGGAAACGCGGATAGAGCTCCACAATCGCTGTGTACCTCTGGTGCGTCTCTCACTCACTCACTCACTGATCATACTCAATGACTCAACGTGTCCGGACTTAGCATTCACACAAAATAGCAGCAAAACAAGGGTTCACTCGACTCACCCCCAGAGTCGCTAGCGGGCTGCTCTATCAGCTCAGTGAGACCCCTTCTCATCGGCCGTGCTATCGGCTGGGGGTCGATCCCTCCCCCTCTGTGTCCGGCTTCTCCCTGGCCGGCTGCTTGCAAGCCCACCGGGACTGTGCTGTGCGTCAGACGTCTCTGCACGACTTATCAGCTGCCCCTTCCCTGATATTTAATTCATACCTTTATCCGCAAGGCCAGCAGGTCGTTGTCTGTCCCCGCGGTGAGCGAGCCGAGGTCCGGGGTCCCTCCCGGGAAGGTCCTGGGGGCGCGCCAGGGAATCCGCTCCTCGGCCGCTCCCACAGCCGGACAGAGATGCTCCTGCCTGGCTCGCCAAAATGATGTGCGGAGAGAAGACTCTATAACTCACAGAGTGCTTCTGAGAGTAGGTATGAATTTATTCAGCGCTGAGGTGCATGGGGATAACTCCTCAAAGATATGCACACCTGGGAGCTTTGTTTCTCCCTTTTTATCTCTACAAACTAGGGTTATACGATACGCCTAATACATATTTATTTCCTAACCCCGCCTGTCCCCGCTTCATATTAAAATTAGTTCCACGCCACTTGAGGCTGCGCACTGCTCCTTATTGATCACTCCGGTGGTCGTCGGGGGTCTTTGGGGATGAAGCACATAGTCATCCTCTGAGTTGAACTTTTCAACTTGTCTCCTTGCGCATGCTCTGTTGTTCCTTTGGCCATCTCCTATATCATGTTTCCGTTTTGGGGCCCAAAGAATGCGTAGATAATCAGTACCAGGTGGGCATAACGGTGACCCGAGCCCTAAAGGAGGAATTTAGTGGTTCACTGGGGCCAGAGAGAAGATTGATCTGCCGGGGGACTTGAAACTAATATGTGACAGACTGGTGCTTTTAAAGAAGAGTTCTCTGTTAATATCGTGTGTTCTTGCCAGGCACCCTTGCTTTATTTTCCCTGTCTCACAAGATGGCGGCTGGGCCTGAGTCAGTGCCTCCCAGCGCGATCTGCAGCCCCTGCAGTCCAGCCCCAGCCCCGGAGCTGTGAGGGGCAGGCAGACTCCCCCCCTCCCCTTCAGCCGTCTGTTGAAATGGACATTAACAGACACCTGGGAAACAGACATGGTATGGCACCTTTGCTCTGTGCACACAAACATAGAGCAGCCAATTTGGAACATGGGCTGGCAGTATTTTGATGTCAAGACAAGTGAAATAGGTGAAAATAGGAAGAAACTCCAAGGATTGAATGTTTTAAAATAAAAACTTTGGTGTGGGGTTTTTTTGTGTGTGTGTGTGAGGGGGGGTTGTTTGTGGTTTTTTGTTTTTTTTTTTGTCCCCCCCAAAAGAGGGCCAAAAGCATTTCCTGTGCAGATGGACTTCACTTAGCATAAAGAAGCATCAGAAGTGGTTTTTTCCAGGCAGGTGTCATGGTGACTGTGAGTTGATGAAATGAGAGATGGGATCTGCTTGAGGCGGATGGTGCTGTGGCTTCTCACCTGCAATGTGTATCCCTGAGTACCTATTTCTTCAGAACACTCTGAAGAGTGTATAGAATTGAAATACAAACCAAAATTGCACTGGTCCAGTGCAGTTTCAGTTCCTCTTCATGAGATTCTTCAAGCTGAGCCCAGACATTCTGTTCTGCAGACGCAGGGGCTGGGGCTTCTTGGAGCGCTGCTCTGGCACCCATTCTTTGGAACAGGGGATTGCAGGAAATAAAGAAGAGAAGCCCATCAACTACTGAAGAGGAACAGTCACTGACAGGAACCAGTGGGTTAAGAAATGTGAGGAGAAAAAAGTCAGAAAACCTGAGGTAAAAAGTGGGAGAAATGGGAGTGAAAAAAAGAGAGAAGTGTCAAAAGGAGAGGAGGGAAGAAAAGGGTAGGAAACCTGAGTGGGAAAGGGTGAGGAAACAGAGGGGAAATGGTGAAAGATGTGACTGAAAATGGGTGAGGAGGGTGAGAGTAGGGGAAGGCAGGAAATACGATGGGAAAATTCTACGAAACAATTGCGGAAAAGGGTGAAAAACATAGGGAAAAAAATGGAGGGAAATGTGAGCACTGCTCTGCTGACCCAAGCAGAACAGGGAACAAGTTGCAAATTACTATGAAAAAAGAGTTGTGTAAAAGGAAACCGTGCTATATAGGCATTAGTGTTCTTTCCACAGCACACAGAGTTTAGAGCATGAATATACATCTGATCTAAATATTCTTGCAAAGCATTAGAAAAAAATCCTTTCCATAAGGTTATTTACACAAACCTACCTGTGGATGAATAAAAAACCTGCACAACTACATGTATCATGAGGGAGGATACTCTGTAGATTCTCACATTAACACTCGCATAATTACATGTGTTACTTTTAAAATATAAAGACTTTTTTCTCCCTTTGCTTCTTTCAAACTCCCAAAATGTAATGAAATTCTCTTTTAAAACTACAGAGACTGCTGCGTGCCTCAGCGAGACATTATTTGCTTGCTCACAATTATCTTTTCCCTGTCTGTTAGTCACCGAGGCATTAATTGCTTATCCAAACTTGAAACAGTTCACTGAGCCACTCTGAAGATAAATATGAATGATCCGATTTCAATGCAATTCATATCATCTGCCTCTTAAAGCTGAAAGACTGTATTTATTACATGTCGGAATTAAGTCTTGATACCTAATCAATGGGAAAATGTGAAATATGCTGAGTAGATCACCATGTTGCAATGGATCATTGCTTTTTAGTCTTATTTGACCAAATTAGTGATCAAAGAGAGGAAGGACTGGTCAATTCTAACAGAGAAAGTAGGTGAAAGAGATGTCTCGGTCTGGTGCAGTTGGAGTCAGAAATGAAGTATGTGGGTTTGGAAGATGGGAAGTGATTCTGTATCAGGTGATTTTAATGCAACATTACTAAAGGCATGATCCTCAAACAGACACATTGGCAACAAATATCATGACATAAGAAATGTTGGTATTCCTTCCATGGAATGAAGGAAGGAGAGAAGGAAGGCTTGGAGTTTTCAGGAGTATGAAGAAAAAAAAAAAAAAAAAAGCACTTTCTTTTGGATCAATCTGGAATTTTCCTTAAGTAAAAACACTAAGTGGTGGGCTCTTCACCCATTTAACTTTTTACTAAAATTCAGCAAAAAGATACTATTTTGGAGTGTAAAAGCTTTCATGTTGAAAACATGAGTGTGCTGAGAGATTTTGAAATCTAGGTCAATGACAATTCACTGTTGAAAATCCAAGTCTAAAACTTTTCAAATGAAGTGACCCCAGATGAAGTAGGAAACACAAGTCCTTCCCTTGACCCTTTGCTTGCTTGTTCTAGCTCGTTCCTGAAAATGACAAGCCAAGAAGATCCCACAGAAATCAAAGGAGCAACAGGGCATATCCCTAAATCTGATCTAAATGTAGATCTGAAATAACCTGGGAATTAGAGAGACATCAATGAGCCACTTTTGGGTCAAACTGTTAGTGAAGAAGCGTTTTCCAAAGAAATGACAGCTTTTCTCAAGGAAGTTGAGCAGTAGGACATGATGGCTCCTGTAGCTGGCAGGTATAAAGCAGAAAAAGTGGGAAATCTGTAGGAATGATCCCTGTTATTCACTGATCCCAGCAGGATGAAGAAGCCGTTTTGTCAGACTCTGGGTCTTAGTAAGAAATGAAGAAACCTCCATTTATTCTATTAGGCCAAGTTGTTCATTGTCAGAGGTGGAATCAGCTGCTCTAGCAGAAGGCGCTGCTTTAACTTCAGCTCAGCACGTCTGCAGGCAGCCCTAGAAGCGCTGCTGCACCTCAGCTGGTGCCAGAGCACAGGGACACCCGGACACCCTCTTTAGACCTGTGTGTACCATCAAACTAAAGGTATCTCCCCGAACCAAGCTCTCCAATCCAGCACTTAGCACAGAACATGTCACTGCCAGGGAAGTCTGCATGAAAGAATAGACAGAAAAATACAATGATGAAACATATTGGGGATTCAATATAATACAGGAAAAATTCAGATTCTGGTACTTACCTTCCAAAATGAGCATGTATATTAGCTGTTTTCCCTCAAGTGTAGTTAAACAGCGTGCACTTTGCAGAGCAGTAAAATTCTTCACTCCAGGCATTCACAGCTAGCAGAGCTCTCACACAACTTGTTTTTTCTCTGATGTGTAAGGAAGGACTTAGTTCAAATGAACTGTGCTGCTTCCTCTGAAAGATACAAACTTATGGAAATAAAGGATGCAAAGTCATAGGTTCTTTAAGGCAGGCCACTGGTAACTAAAATGAGGATTGTTTACATTTAGCATCATGTGCACGTAAGACAGCAATCAAACCGTTTTCTTATGTTCATGAAAACTATTTTTTCTGCTCCCAGAAATTGCCCAGTCAGATAAAGCCAAACTCAGATACAAGTGCGTTCCTCACCATAAAAATGGCCAAAGAAATAAGAGCTGCCAGTCATACTTTTCCTATTGTCACGTTTGCCCCAAGTGTGGATAAAAGCGGCGTCTTCCCTGCTCAGATGCTTCTGCCCCGTTGATCTGAGCCTGTCGCACAGCATCCCGAACAAGGGAATGGAAGTTCAGCAGCACGTGCTCAGTGCCGTGTGCTCTGCTCAGGGCTCCTGAGAGCTCCTGCAGGCACTGGATGAAGCTGTGCCAGTGAGGACCAACTCCTGCTGTGCCAGCCAGGCAGCCTGGCACGGTGCTGGGGCAGCAGGCCATGCAGGGCTGGCTCAGCATCAGCCCCGGGCAGTGTGGGCAGTGCTGCATTCTCAGCAAAGCTCTGCTGCAGGCTGTGGAGAAGTGCAGCTGATCTGTTGCATTGATCCCCGCAATCCCCAAATTCAGAGCCCGCGGGAAAGTCCAGCTGGGTGAGAGAGATCTTCCCATTTGTCCTGTGGCCTTTTTGGGAATGCTGCCAAAGGGCCCAATGTCTCTTCTCTCCACCTGGAGGCATCCGCACATTCCAGGGAACTGTCAGTGGGACCAGGGTTAATCACGGGCTTGGAGACTACTGCAAACAGGGTGGCAAAACATCCATTCACAAATTCCTCTGTGCTAACACCTGTGCCAAATAGGAAGAGTCCAACATCTGTGACAAACTCCTGCACGTTCCCAGCAGCTTCAGCAGCCGTGTTTGTACACACATTGCAGGAAAGTGTGCTTGTGAATTCTCAGCCAGTCTGAGAAGCATTTCAAAGGTTTCTGCAATCGATCAATCGATTGGTCATTCTTTTGAAGGGTTAAAAAAAAAAATTAGAGTAAGAGTTTAAAACAGCTACATTACAACTTACCGATACCCCAAATGAATTTTTGCATTAGAATTTTCGAGGAGACAAACTCCTCACAAACTACAACAACTGTCTTTCCTTTATGGGGAAACACCATACAAGTACTGTCTCCACAGAATTAATCATCCATGTTTTCTTTGCTGGTACCATTCTACACAGCCTAAAAATATATGTTTCAGAAAATAATTGTAAGCTGAATTATGGAGTTACAAAATGCAGCAGAGGCCTGTTGTAGCTGTCTATGTACGTAAACACATTTGCTCTCTCATCTCACGAGTCATTCTGCAAGTTGCAAGAAACAGCTGAGTGCTCTCAGTAACTCCAAGTAACTCATTCCTTCTACCATCCTGAGTGGATGGGCAAAAGTAACATGAAACAATAGAAAGAACTCTTCAATTCTATCAAAACTTAACTCTTAAAAGTTCTGTTTTTATTCAGGGGAAGCAGATGTACCAAACACACAGGAGAACAGGATTTTCAACAGCACTCTTTGGTCTGGCAGTTGGTATGGTCAAGAACTGCTTTCCTCAGGAGCTGAGGGATAATCCCTCTCAAAGCCTCCAGGCCTGCATGAGGAGTAAAGCCTGGATGGACCAACTTGCATTCCACCTGTTAGATGGTAATCCTTTGTTCTGGTTTAGGGACAAATTTGGGAGAAAACCCCTGAATGGGATCCCTCTAAGGAAGCAAACCCAAATGGCCTCTCCCTCCAACTGGTCTGGTAAAAAACTTCTTTGGAGAAAAATGGAAAAAACTATTTTACTTAACAAACAAAGTGCATACCAGTATAAAGAATGAATAATATGAAACAATAAAACCTCTCGTTCTGGAGTGAGATGGCAAATTGAGAAGGTTCTTGCCGTGGGTGGAGCTCGGCTCTCTCTCAGTCTCTCATCAGTCCCAGTCCCTCCGGCGCTGCTGGAAAATGCCGAGGTCCAGGCCCCGGTGGGCAGCAGGTGCAAGCCTCCAGTGCTCCCCTGGGTTTTTTCACTCCAGAGCAGGTTTACACAGTTCCAAGAAAAAGGAAAAAGCCATGGCAAGGAACTTCTCTGCCCTAGCTAGCTGAAACCAACCAAAAGGAAAACAAGATCTCTGTCCTGCAGTCTCTCCAAGCCTCCACCGAACACCTGGTCTGGAGAGGAATGTGTAGGAGTCAGGCAGTTTTCAAAAAAACCCTTTGTGCTTCTCCTTGCTCTCAGAACCAAAGGCACAGAACTCAATAAACAGCAAAACCAGAACAGACAACAGGGGAAACAAGCATCATAAAGTCACCCTAGGACACACACAGACTTCCAGAGCTCTGCCCAGAGCCAACAGGCAAAGTGCAGGAAAGAACAAACACAAACAAAAGAACCCAACAACAACAACCACCAAGAAAAAGGCCACTCTGCCCCCAGCAGAGCTGCTCCCTCCTTCAGGACTTTCAGCTGCACTAACACACAGCACAGGAGACTGCAAGCAATGACCATTTCTCAGGCACATCTGCTGCACAAGCAGCTTGAGGACAGCCGAATGGAAGGATTCTTCTCATCCCAGTGGAGAAAGGCCTCTTTTCATTTCTTTTTCTTTTTCCTTTTCTTTCCTTCTTTCATTCTTTGTTTCTTTCTTACTCTTTCTACCTTTCTTTCTCGCTCTCTCTTTCTTTCTTTCTTGGAACCAGCTGCCCTTATTCTCCCAAACACTTGCTTCTCCACCTCAGCCCTCTACACAATTGCTACAAGCACCAGCACCCGCCCAAAACTGCCTCTTGCTTGCCCACCCCCTACTCCAAGGCCCCATCCCCCTTTTCAATCCCTATCCCTCCCAACTTTCACAAACCCAATCACACTGCAATCCCCACACCACACTGCTCCATGCCATGCCACACCACACCAGGCCACACCACGCCACCTCTTCAGGCCACCAAGGCCCCTGCAACCAGCCCGTGCACACTTCCAGCCGTTCCAGGCCAGCCGCAGCTTTTCCGCCCACTCTGGCCCAGGGCATAGGAGTGGCACAGCCCCAACCTTCCCCTCTCTGGGACATCACCCTGCTGGCAGCTCCAAGGTTCCCCTCTGGGACATCACTGTGCTGGCAGCTCCAACGTTCCATGCCTTGGAGACGCTCCAAGGCAAGCGTCCAGAGCCACACCCAGTCATCAAACTGACCCGCCACTGAGCACCCCGGCCTGGGCTGATGTGCAAACCTCTGCACACAGCTCCAGGAAGCTCCTCTGGCCCACCTCCACAGTGCCACAGGCAAGTGGCACATAGACTTACAGAGCTCTGCCCAGAGCCCACAGGGAAAGGGCAGAGAAGAGAAAACCCCACGGATCTGCTGGTCAGTGCCGCCCCTCCCCTCCAGGCACGCGCCATCCACCTCCAGCAGTTGTCGCTCGTCATCAACTCCGACCTCCCGACCAATGGCGGGAATTACATCCACTGGTGCGTGGGGGAGGGCCTGGAGGGGTGGGGGAGGGGTGAGCGGGGGTTGGGTAGGGGCTCCAGGGTGGGGGAGGGGGAAATAAACTCGGAATTCTGGGTGGATTTGGGGAGAAATTGGGGGAAAATGGAGGTTTGGGTGGGTGGGGGAGGGGCTCAAATGGAGTGGGAGGGGCTCCAAGGGTGGGGGAGGGGCTCAAATGGAGTGGGAGGGGCTCCAAGGATGGGGGAGGGGCTGTGGGAGTGGGGGGAGGGGGAAACACTGGAATTTTGGGTGAATTCTGGGAGACATTGGGAAAAATTGAAGGTTTGGGTGGGTGGGGGAGGGGCAGATTGGAGGGGGAGGGGATTCACGGGTGGGGGAGGGGCTGGGGGAGTGGTCGAGGGGGAAAAAAACCCCAAAATTCCAGAGGTCCTGGGGCAGAAATTGGGGGAGAAATTGTAGGTTTGGATGAGTGGGGGAGGGGCAGATTGGAGGGGGAGGGGCTACAAGGGAGGGGGAAGGGCCCAAAGGGTGGGGGAGGGGGGAAAACCCCCCAGAATTCTGGAACAATTTGGGGAGAAATTGGGAGAAAATGAAGATTTGGATGGGTGGGGCAGGGGCAGATTGGAAGGGGAGGGGCTTCAGGGGTGGGGGAGGGGCTGAGTGAGAGGGGGAGGGGCTAGGAAGGTGGGGGAGGGGGGAAACCCCCCAGAATTATGGGTGGTTTTGGGGAGAAATTGGGAGAAAATGGAGGTTTGAGGGGGGGTAAGGGCCAGCAGGAGGGGAGGGGCGCACGGGGGTGGGGAAGGGGCTCAAAAGCTGGGAGGAGGGGAAAAAAACCCGGAATTCCGGAGGTTCTGGGTGAGAAAATTGGGGGGAAATTGTGGTTTGGGTGGGTGGGAGAAGGGCAGATTGAAGGGGGAGGGGCAGATTGGAGGGGGAGGGGCTTCAGGGGTGGGGGAGGGGCACCAGGGGTGGGGGAGGGGCAAAAAACCCCAGAATTCCAGAGGTTTTGGGGGACAAATTGGGAGAAAATGGAGGTTTGAGTGGGTGGGGGAGGGGAAAATGGGGAGGGGCTCCAAGGGAGGGGGAGGGGGAAAAAAACCCACCCCAAATTTTGGGTGGATTTGGAGAGAAATTGGGAAAAATTAAAGGTTTGGATGGGTGGGGGAGGGGCGGTGGGTTCCCACCAGTTTTTTCCCTGAAATACGATTTTTTTTCCCCAAAAAATCCGGGTTTTGAGCAGAATTTTTCCTTCATTTTCCCACCAAATTTCCCCTTTAAAAAATCCCAATTTATTCCCCCCAAAATTCATTTTTTGGAGCAGATTTTCCTATCATTTCCCCACCATCTTTTCCCCATAAAATCCTGGTTTTCCTCCCCAAAAAATCTTTTTTTAATAGATTTTTCCCCAAAAAATCATTTTCTTGACTGGATTCTCCCCTCAGTTTTCCACAATCTTTTCCCCATAAAATCCCAATTTTTCCCCCCAAAATTCCGATTTTCCAGCAGATTCTTTTTCATTCTTTTCCTCTTTAATAACCCCCCAATCTCCCCTGTCAAAACTCGAAATTTTCCCCATAAAATCCTGATTTTTTCCCCCCAAATTCCCCATTTTTCCCCCCCCAAATCCCCATTTCCTCCCGGATTTTTTGTCCATTTCCCCCATTAACCCCCCGTTTCCCGTTTTTCCCGGAATTCCCGCAATTCCCGCTCCGGCCGCAAGGGCGGCGCCGGCGGCGCGGTGCCGGAGGAGGACAAACGGCCGCTGGCGCCATCGAGCCCTTCTCCAGCCCGGCCATGGAGGAGCTGCCGCTCAGCGCCGCCGGCCTCAGCGCGCACAGCGCCCTTTGCGCCTTCTGCCTTTGCCAGTTTTTCCCCTTTTTTTGGATTTTTTTTTTTTTTTTTAATTTTCAGGGATTTTTTGGATTTTTTTAGGGTTTTTTTGGATTTTTTTTCAGATTTCTTTGGATTTTTTTTCTGATTTTTTCCCCTTTTTTCAGATTTTTTCCTTTTTTTCCCTGTTTTTTTCTGATTTTCCCCCCATTTTCTTCCCCTTTTTTTCCCCTGTTTTTCTGGGGTTTTTTTTTTTCCCATTTTTTTCAGATTTTTGGGGGAGTTTTTTCTGATTTCTTCCCCCTTTTTTTCTGATTTTTTTCCTTTTTTTTTGTCTGATTTTTTTCCTTTTTTTTTTCCCTGATTTTTCCCCATTTTCTTCCCCCTTTTCCCCATTTTCTTCCCCCTTTTTTCCATGTTTTTCCCACTTTTTTTTCCCTGATTTTTTTCTATTATTTTCTGAATTTTCCCCCATTTTCTTCCCCTTTTTTCCCTGTTTTCCCCCTTTTTTTCTGATTTTTCCCCCCATTCTCTTCCCCATTTTCTTCCCGTTTTCCCCCATTGTTTCTGATTTTTTTCCGTTTTTTTTTTTTTTTTCCCTGATTTTTTTTCAGGTTTTTTTCCTTTTTTTTTTTCTGATTTCTTCCCATTTTCTTCCCTTTTTTTCCTTGTTTTTCCCCCCTTTCTTTCTGATTTATTATTTTTTTCTGATTTTTTCCCTTTTTCTTCCGATTTTTTCCCCATTTTTTTCTGATTTTTTTTCTACTATTTTCTGATTTTCTTTATCCATTTTCTTCCCCCTTTTCCCATGTTTTTTCCCCCTTTTTTTCCTGAGGTTTTTTTCCCCCCATTTTTTTCTGAATTTTAAAATTTTATTTTATTTTATTTTATTTTATTTTATTTTATTTTATTTCTTTTCTTTTCTTTTCTTTTCTTTTCTTTTCTTTTCTTTTCTTTTCTTTTCTTTTCTTTTCTTTTCTTTTCTTTTTCCCCATTTCCCCACTTTTTTCTCTCCCATTTTTCCATTATTTCCCCAATTTTGGAGTTTTTTTAACCCCGCCCTTCCCGGATTTCCCCTTTCCCCCCATTTTCTTAAGTCAATTTTAGGGGGTTTATTCCCAAAAATCGTCACTTTTTTAAAAAAGGGGTCCCACCCCCATTTTCCCTCAATTTTTAGGAATTTTTTAAAGGAATTTTGGGATTTTGGGGGGCGTTTTTAACCCTTCTCCTCCCCCCACCCCACCCCCATTTTATTCCATTTTTTTTTAGGATAAAAGTCACTTTTCCGGGATTTTTTGGGGATTTTTAATTTTTTGGATAAACGTCACTTTTCCGGGATTTTTATTTTTTGGATAAACGTCACTTTTCGGTCCCCCCGCCCCCCTTTTGTACCGTTTATTTATTCAAATAAAAGCGATTTTGGGACAAAATTCCAAGGATTTTATCGGCAATCCGGGCTGGGGGGAGCGGTGGAGGGAAAATTCCGGGCGTTTTTCTGGCAATTTTGGGACTTTTGGAGACGGAATTTGGGTCCTGAGCCGGCCAAAATTGGGTTAAAACCCAAAAATCCTCAAAATTTGGGTCCTGAGCCGGCCAAGATTGAGTTAAAAACCCAAAAATCCTCAAAAATTTGGGTTCTGAGCTGGCCAAAATTGGGTTAGAAACCCAAAAATCCTCAAAATTTGGGTCCTGGATCCCCAAAATCGAAGCAAAATGACCAAAATCCCACAAAATCCTTCCAAATTTTGGTTCCGAACGCCTCGAGATCCCTGAATTTGGGTCTGAACCCCCCCCAAAATTTCACCCTCGAGCCCCTGGAATCCCCAAATTCGACTCCTGGAATCTCTGAGCTCCCAAAATTTGGGGTCTGAGCTTCCCAAAATTTGGTTCTGAACCCCCCAAATTTGGGTAAAATTCCCCAATTTTTTTTTCCAAACCCCCCAAATTTTGGATCTGGACCCCTCAAAACTCCCAAATTCAGCTCTGAATCCCCCAAATTTTGGATCCAAGCCTCTCAAATTTTGCATCCAGACCTCTCAGGCTCCCCAAATTTAGGTCCAAACCCTCCAAATTTTGGATCCAAATCCCTCAGGCCCCCCAAATTCGGGTACAATTACCCCAATTTTGGTTCCAACCCCCCCCAATTTTGGATCCAATCCCCTCAACACCCCAAAATTCAGTTCCAAACCCCCCAAATTTTGGTTCCAGACCCCTCAATCCCCCCAAATTTAGGTCCGTGCCCCCCAAATTTTGGATCCGGACCCCCAAGTTCTGTTCCCGACCCCTCAGGGCTCCATCGCTGCC
>NW_026690395.1:0-12020 GCF_015227805.2 Hirundo rustica | reverse complement strand
CCACGGGAACTGATGGGATAACCAACAGGAGAACCGGCAACCCATGGGATAACAGGAATAACCAGGGGAACCGGCAGGATAAGAACCGGGGGAACTGACGGGAGAACCGGGATAACCAGGGGAACCGGGACACACGGGATAACTTGGATGACTGGGACACACGGAATAACTGGGACACACGGGATAGCTGGGATAACTGGGACACATGGAATAACCAGGGTAACCGGGACACACGGGATAACTGGGATGACTGGGACACACAGGACAGCTGGGACACCTGGGATGACTGGGACACATGGGATAACTGGGATAACTGGGACACATGGGATAACTGGGATAACTGGGGACACATGGGATAACCAGGGTAACCGGGACACACGGGATAACTGGGATGACTGGGACACATGGGACAGCTGGGACACCTGGGATGACTGGGACACATGGGATAACTGGGATAACTGGGACACATGGGATAACCAGGGTAACCGGGACACACGGGATAACTGGGATGACTGGGACACACGGGATAACCAGGATAACCGGGACACACGGGATAACTGGGACACATGGGATAACCAGGATAACTGGGACACACGGGATAACTGGGACACACGGGATAACCAGGATAACCGGGACACATGGGATATCTGGGACACATGGGATAACTGGGACACATGGGATATCTGGGACACATGGGATAACTGGGACACACGGGATAACTGGGACACCTGGGATGACTGGGACACACGGGATAACCGGGACACACAGGATAACTGGGATAACTGGGACACCTGGGATGACTGGGACACACGGGACACCTGGGACACACGGGCTACCCAGGGCACACGGGACACCCGGGACACGCCGGGAGCCGCAGGCAGATCCGGGGGACACCGAGGAGGGCTGGAGGCTCCGGGCAGCCGTGGCGGCAGCGATGGAGCCCTGAGGGGTCGGGAACAGAACTTGGGGGTCCGGATCCAAAATTTGGGGGGCACGGACCTAAATTTGGGGGGATTGAGGGGTCTGGAACCAAAATTTGGGGGGTTTGGAACTGAATTTTGGGGGGTTGAGGGGATTGGATCCAAAATTGGGGGGGGGGTGTGGAACCAAAATTGGGGGAATTGTACCCGAATTTGGGGGGCCTGAGGGGTTTGGATCCAAAATTTGGAGGGTTTGTACCTAAATTTGGGGAGCCTGAGAGGTCTGGATCCAAAATTTGAGAGGCTTGGATCCAAAATTTGGGGGATTCAGAGCTGAATTTGGGGGTTTTGAGGGGTCCGGATCCAAAATTTGGGGTGTTTGGAAAAAAAATTGGGGAATTTTACCCAAATTTGGGGGGTTCAGAGCTGAATTTGGGGGCTTGAGGGGTTCAGAACCAAATTTTGGGAAGCTCAGACCCCAAATTTTGGGAGCTCAGAGATTCCAGGAGCCGAATTTGGGGATCCCAGGGGCTCGAGGGTGAAATATTGGGGGGGTTCAGACCCAAATTCAGGGATCTCGAGGGGTTCGGAACCAAAATTCGGAAGGATTTTGTGGGATTTTGGTCATTTTGTTTCGATTTTGGGCATCCAGGACCCAAATTTTGAGGATTTTGGGAGATGAAAACCTAAATTTTGGTGTTTTCAGAGGTCCTGGACCCAAATTTTGAGGATTTTTGGGTTTTTACCCCAATTTTGGCCGGCTCAGAACCCAAATTTTGAGGATTTTTGGGTTTCTAACCCAACTTTGGCCAGCTCAGGATCCAAATTTTGAGGATTTTTGGATTTTTTAACCCAATTTTGGCCAGCTCAGGACCCAAATTCCGGCTCCAAAAGTCCCAAAATTGCCGGAAAACGCCCGGAGTTTTCCCTCCACCGCTCCCCCCAGCCCGGATTGCTGATAAAATCCCTGGAATTTTGTGCCAAAATCGCTTTTATTTGAATAAATAAACGCTACAAAAGGGGGGCGGGGGACCAAAGAGTGAAGTTTATCTAAAAAATTAAAATCCTGAAAAAATCCCGGAAAAGTGACTTTTATCCTAAAAAAAAAAAGGAATAAAACCGGGGGGGGGGGGGGGGGGGGGAGGAGAAGGGTTAAAAACGCCCCCCCAAATCCCAAAATTCCTTTAAAAAATTCCTAAAAATTGAGGGAAAATGGGGGTGGGACCCCTTTTTTAAAAAAGTGACGATTTTTGGGAATAAACCCCCTAAAATTGACTTAAGAAAATGGGGGGAAAGGGGAAATCCGGGAAGGGCGGGGTTAAAAAAACTCCAAAATTGGGGAAATAATGGAAAAATGGGAGAGAAAAAAAGCAGGGAAATGGGGAAAAAAATAAAATAAAATAAAATAAAATAAAATAAAATAAAATAAAATAAAATAAAATAAAATTTTAAAATTCAGAAAAAATGGGGGAAAAACCACAGGGAAAAAAGGGGAAAAAACATGCAAAAAGGGGGAAGAAAATGGATAAAGAAAATCAGAAAATAGTAGAAAAAAATCAGAAAAAATTGGAAAAAAATCGGAAGAAAAAGGGGGAAAAATCAGAAAAAAATAATAAATCAGAAAGAAAGGGGGGCGGAACAGGGAAAAAAGGGGAAGAAAACGGGAAGAAATCAGAAAAGAAATAGAAAAAAGAAACAGAAAAAAAATCAGAAAAAAAAAAACGGGAAAAAATCAGAAAAAAGGGGAAGAAAACGGGGAAAAAGGGGGAAGAAAATGGGAAAAAAATTCAGAAAATAATAGGAAAAAATCAGGAAAAAAACGTGGGGAAAACATGGAAAAAAGGGGGAAGAAAATGGGGAAAAAGGGGAAGAAAATGGGGGGGAAAAGGGAAGAAAATGGGAAAAAATCAGAAAAAAAAATGGAAAAAATCAGAAAAAAAAGGGGATGAAATCAGAAAAAAATCCAAAACAAAATCTGGGAAAAATGGGAAAAAAACCCAGAAAATCAGGGGGGGGGAAAGGGGAAGGAAATGGGGAAAAAAATCCGAAAAAACCAGAAAAAAATAGGAAAGAAATCAGAAAAAAAGGGGGGAAAAATCAGAAAAAAAATTCAAAGAAATCTGAAAAAAATCCAAAAAAACCCCTAAAAAATCCAAAAAAAGCCCTGAAAAAATAAAATTTAAAAAAATCCCCCCAAAAGGGGGGAAAACTGGCCAACCAAGAGGGCGCAAAGGGCGCTGTGCGCGCTGAGGCCGGCGGCGCTGAGCGGCAGCTCCTCCATGGCCGGGCTGGAGAAGGGCTCGATGGCGCCAGCGGCCGTTTGTCCTCCTCCGGCACCGCGCCGCCGGCGCCGCCCTTGCGGCCGGAGCGGGAATTGCGGGAATTGCGGGAAAAACGGGAAACGAGGGGTTAACGGGGAAATGGACAAAAAATCCGGGAGGAAATGGGGATTGGGGGGGGAAAAATGGGGAATTTGGGGGGAAAAAATCAGGATTTTATGGGGAAAATTTGGAGTTTTGACAGGGGAGATTGGGGGGTTAAAGAGGAAAAGAATGAAAAAGAATCTGCTGGGAAAATGGAATTTTGGGGGGGAAAAATGGGGATTTTATGGGGAAAAGATGGTGGAAAAGTGAGGGGAGAATCCGGTCAAGAAAATAAATTTTTTGGGGAAAAATCTATTACAAAAAAGATTTTTGGTGGGGGAAAACCAAGATTTTATGGGGAAAAGATGGTGGGGAAATGATGGGAAAATCTGCTCCAAAAAACGAATTTTGGGGGTAAAAAATTGGGATTTTTAAGGGGAAATTTGGTGGGAAAATGAAGGAAAAATTCTGCTCAGGAAACAGATTTTTGGGGAAAAAAAATTCGTATTTCAGGGAAAAATCTGGTGGGAACCCCCCACCCCGCTCCCACCCATCCAAACCTTTAATTTTTCCCAATTTCTCTCCAAATCCACCCAAAATTTGGGGTGTGGTTTTTTTCCCTCCCCCTCCCTTGGAGCCCCTCCCCATTTTCCCCTCCCCCCACCCACTCAATCCTCCATTTTCTCCCAATTTCTCCCCCAAAACCTCTGGAATTCTGGGGGTTTTTCCCTTCCCCCACCCCTGGTGCCCCTCCCCCACCCCTGGAGCCCCTCCCCCTCCAATCTGCCCCTCCCCCACCCACCCAAACCACAAATTTTCCCCAATTTCTCGCCCAGAACCTCTGGAATTCCGGGGTTTCCCCCCCTCCCCTGCCTTTTGAGCCCCTCCCCCACCTTTTGAGCCCCTCCCCCACCCACCCAAACCTCCATTTTCTCCCAATTTCTCCCCAAATCCACCCAGAATTCTGGGGGGTTTCCCCCCTCCCCCACCTCCCCAGCCCCTCCCCCTCTCCCCAGCCCCTCCCCCACCCTTGAAGCCCCTCCCCTTCCAACTGCCCCTCCCCCACCCATCCAAATCTTCATTTTCTCCCAATTTCTCCCCAAATCATCCCAAAATTCTGGGGTTTTTTTCCCCCACCCCCACCCTTTGAGCCCCTCCCCCTCCTTTGGAGCCCCTCCCGCTCCTTTGGAGCCCCTCCCCCACAATTTCTCCCCCAATTTCTGCCCCAGGACCTCTGGAATTTTGGGGTTTTTTTCCCCCTCGACCACTCCCCCAGCCCCTCCCCCACCCGTGAATCCCCTCCCCCTCCAATCTGCCCCTCCGCCACCCACCCAAACCTTCAATTTTTCCCAATGTCTCCCAGAATTCACCCAAAATTCCAGTGTTTCCCCCCCCTCCCCCACTCCCACAGCCCCTCCCCCACCCTTGGAGCCCCTCCCACTCCATTTGAGCCCCTCCCCCACCCACCCAAACCTCCATTTTCCCCCAATTTCTCCCCAAATCCACCCAGAATTCCGAGTTTATTTCCCCCTCCCCCACCCTGGAGCCCCTACCCTACCCCCGCTCACCCCTCCCCCTCCCCTCCAGCCCCTCCCCCACGCACCGGTGGATGTAATTCCCGCCATTGGTCGGGAGCTCGGAGTTGATGACGAGCGACACCTGCTGGAGGTGGATGGCGCGTGCCTGGAGGGGAGGGGCGGCACTGACCAGCAGATCCGTGGGGTTTTCTCTTCTCTGCACTTTGCCTGTGGGCTCTGGGCAGAGCTCTGTAAGTCTATGTGCCGCTTGCCTGTGGCACTGTGGAGGTGGGCCAGAGGAGCTTCCTGGAGCTGTGTGCAGAGGTTTGCACATCAGGCCAGGCCGGGGTGCTCAGTGGCGGGTCAGTTTGATGACTGGGTGTGGCTCTGGACGCTTCCCTTGGAGCGTCTCCAAGGCATGGAACGTTGGAGCTGCCAGCAGGGTGATGTCCCAGAGAGGGGAAGGTTGGGGCTGTGCCACTCCTATGCCCTGGGCCAGAGTGGGCGGAAAAGCTGCGGCTGGCCTGGAATGGCTGGAAGTGTGCACGGGCTGGTTGCAGGGGACTTGGTGGCCTGAAGAGGTGGCGTGGTGTGGCCTGGTGTGGTGTGGCATGGCATGGAGCAGTGTGGTGTGGGGATTGCAGTGTGATTGGGTTTGTGAAAGTTGGGAGGGATAGGGATTGAAAGGGGGGATGGGGCACTGAAGTAGGGGGTGGGCAAGCAAGAGGCAGTTTTGGGCGGGTGCTGGTGCTTGTAGCAATTGTGTAGAGGGCTGAGGTGGAGAAGCGAGTGTTTGGGAGAATAAGGGCAGCTGGTTCCAAGAAAGAAAGAAAGAGAGAGAGAGAGAAAGAAAGGAAGAAAGAGTAAGAAAGAAACAAAGAATGAAAGAAGGAACAAAAAGGAAAAAGAAAAGGACATGAAAAGAGGCCTTTCTCCACTGGGATGAGAAGAGTCCTTCCACTAGGCTGTCCTCAGGCTGCTTGTGCAGCAGATGTGCCTGAGGAATGGTCATTGCTTGCAGTCTCCTGTGCTGTGTGTTAGTGCAGCTGAAAGTCCTGAAGGAGGGAGCAGCTCTGCTGGGGGCAGAGTGGTCTTTTTCTTGGTGCTTGTTTTTGTTGGGTTCTTTTGTTTGTGTTTGTTCTTTTTGAATTTCCCTGTTGGCTCTGGGCAGAGCTCTGGAAGTCTGTGTGTGTCCTAGGGTGACTTTATGATGCTTGTTTCCCCAGTCATCTGTTCTGTTTTTGCTGTTTATTGAGTTCTGTGCCTCTAAGACTGGTTCTGAGAGCAAGGAGAAGCGTGGTGTGTGTTTTGTGAAAACTGCCTGACTCCTACACATTCCTCTCCAGACCCGGTGTTCAGCGGAGGCTTGGAGAGACTGCAGGACAGAGATCTTGTTTTCCTTTTGGTTGGTTTCAGCTAGCTAGGGCAGAGAAGTTCCTTGCCATGGCTTTTTTCCTTTTTCTTGGAACTGTGTAAACCTGCTCTGGAGTGAAAAAACCCAGGGGAGCACTGGGGGCTTGCACCTGCTGCCCACCGGGGCCTGGACCTCGGCATTTTCCAGCAGCGCCCGAGGGACTGGGACTGATGAGAGACTGAGAGAGAGCCGAGCTCCACCCACGGCAAGAACTTTCTCAATTTGCCATCTCACTCCAGAACGAGAGGTTTTATTGTTTCATATTATTCATTCTTTATACTGGTATGCACTTTGTTTTTTAAGTAAAATAGTTTTTTTCCACTTTTCTCCAAAGAAGTTTTTTACCAGACCAGTTGGAGGGAGGGGCCATTTGGGTTTGCTTCCTGGAGGGATCCCATTCAGGGGTTTTCTCCCAAATTTGTCCCTAAACCAGAACAAAGGATTACCATCTAACAGGTGGAATGCAAGTTGGTCCATCCAGGCTTTACTCCTCATGCAGTCCTGGAGGCTTTGAGAGGGATTATCCCTCAGTTCCTGAGGAAAGCAGCTCTTGACCATACCAACTGCCAGACCAAAGAGCGCTGTTGAAAATCCTGTTCTCCTGTGTGTTTGGTACATCTGCTTCCCCTGAATAAAAACAGATCTTTTCAGAGTTCAGTTTTGATAGAATTGAAGAGTTCTTTCTATTGTTTCATGTTACTTTTGCCCATCCAGTCAGGATGGTAGAAGGAATGAGTTACTTGGAGTTACTGAGAGCACTCAGCTGTTTCTTGCAACTTGCAGAATGACTCGTGAGATGAGAGAGCAAATGTGTTTACGTACATAGACAGCTACAACAGGCCTCTGCTGCATTTTGTAACTTAATAATTCAGCTTACAATTATTTCCTGAAACATATATTTTTAGGCTGTGTAGAATGGTACCTAGCAAAGAAAGCATGGAATGATTAATTCTCTGGTGAACATTACTTGTAAGGATGTTTCCCCATAAAGGAAAGACAGTTGCTTGTAGTTTGTGAGGAGTTTGTATCTCTTAAAATTCTAATGCAAAAATTCATTTGGGGTATCGGTAAGTTGTAATGTAGCTGTTTTAAACTCTTACTCCAATTTCTTTTTTTTAACTCTTCAAAATAGCAACTGATCGATCGATTGATTGCAGAAACCTTTGAAATGCTTCTCAGACTGGCTGAGAATTCACAAGCACACTTTCCTGCAATGTGTGTACAAACACGGCTGCTGAAGCTGCTGGGAACGTGCAGGAGTTTGTCACAGATGTTGGACTCTTCCTATTCGGCACAGGTGTTAGCACAGAGGAATTTGTGAATGGATGTTTTGACACCCTGTTTGCAGTAGTCTCCAAGCCCGTGATTAACCCTGGTCCCACTGACAGTTCCCTGGAATGTGCGGATGCCTCCAGGTGGAGAGAAGAGACATTGGGCCCTTTGGCAGTGAGAGGAATGACAAGATTTGTTTTTACAAACAAGCCCTGGGTCTGCTGGTAGATAAAACTAGCAATGAGAGATAAGAAAAACAATGGGAAGGATTCTACTAGTTGATGAATGGAAAAGAAGATTCTTGCCTTTACAAACCCAACCATAGGTTTGTTTGTAAATGAAATTGAATATTGAAAGATGAAAGCAACAATGGAGAAAACCCATAAATCCCATAAGAATTAAAAATCAGGAGGGTCATGCATTAAAAGGTGAATCTTAGGTCTTAGGCATTTCGGGAAGTCTGTACTTCTCAAGTACCTCAGCCATTGGGGAAAGAGAGAGGGAAATGCGGCCGGGAAATTAGGATAAAAAGGAGGCTGCATCCTCTGAAAAACTGAGAGACCCCGGGAGAAATGCCCCATGGCTTCTCCAATTATTCGAATAAAGTAAAAGGACTCCTCTGTCTCCTTTTTGGACATAAACCTCTGGTGTTCGTGGATTAATTTTCCTAACAGGCAGAATTCCCAAAAAGGCCACAGGACAAGTGGGAAGATCTCTCTCACCCAGCTGGACTTTCCTGCGGGCTCTGAATTTGGGGATTGCGGGGATCAATGCAACAGATCAGCCGCACTTCTCCACAGCCTGCAGCAGAGCTTTGCTGAGAATGCAGCACTGCCCACACTGCCCGGGGCTGACGCTGAGCCAGCCCTGCATGGCCTGCTGCCCCAGCACCGTGCCAGGCTGCCTGGCTGGCACAGCAGGAGTTGGTCCCCACTGGCACAGCTTTATCCAGTGCCTGCAGGAGCTCTCAGGAGCCCTGAGCAGAGCACACGGCACTGAGCACGTGCTGCTGAACTTCCATCCCCTTGTTCGGGATGCTCTGCGACAGGCTCAGATCAACGGGGCAGAAGCATCTGAGCAGGTAAGACGCTGCTTTTATCCACACTTGGGGCAAACTTGACCATAGGAAAAGTATCACTGGCAGCTCTTATTTCTTTGGCCATTTTTATGGTGAGGAACGCACTTGTATCTGAGTTTGGCTTTATTGGACTGGTCAAGTTCTGGGAGCAGAAAAAACAGTTTTCATGAACGTAAGAAAACGGTTTGATTGTTATCTTATCTTGCACATCATGCTAAATGTAAACAATCCTCATTTTAGATACCAGTGGCCTACCTTAAAGAACCTATGACTTTGCATCCTTTATTTCCATAAGTTTGTATCTTTCAGAGGAAGCAGCACAATTCATTCGAACTAAGTCCTTCCTTACATGTCAGAGAAAAAACAAGTTGTGTGAGAGCTCTGCTTGCTGTGAATGCCTGGAGTGAAGAATTTTACTGCTCTGCAAAGCGCACGCTGTTTAACTACACTTGAGGGAAAACAGCTAATAGACATGCTCATTTTGGAAGGTAAGTACCAGAATCTGAAGTTTTCCTGTATTATATTGAATCCCCAATATGTTTCATAATTGTATTTTTCTCTGTATTCTTTCATGCAGACTTCCCTGGCAGTGACATGTTCTGTGCTAAGTGCTGCATTGGAGAGCTTGGTTCGGGGAGATACCTTTAGTTTTTTGGTACACACGGGTCTAAAGAGGGTGTCCGGGTGTCCCTGTGCTCTGGCACCAGCTGAGGTGCAGCAGCGCTTCTAGGGCTGCCTGCAGACGTGCTGAGCTGAAGTTAAAGCAGCGCCTTCTGCTAGAGCAGCTGATTCGACCTCTGACAATGAACAACTTGGCCTAATAGAATAAATGGAGGTTTCCTCATTTCTTACTAAGACCCAGAGTCTGACCAAATGGCTTCTTCATCCTGCTGGGATCAGTGAATAACAGGGATCATTCCTACAAATTTCCCCCTTTATCTGCTTTATACCTGCCAGCTACAGGAGCCATCATGTCCTACTGCTCAACTTCCTTGAGAAAAGCTGTCATTTCTTTGGAAAAGGCTTCTTCACTAACAGCTTGACCCAAAAGTGGCTCATTGATGTCTCTCTAATTCCCAGGTTATTTCAGATCTACATTTAGATCAGATTTAGGGATATGCCCTGTTGCTCCTTTGATTTCTGTGGGATCTTCTTGGCCTACCATTTTCAGGAACGAGCTAGAACAAGCAAGCAAAGGCTCAAGGGAAGGACTTGTGTTTCGTACTTCATCTGGGGTCATTTAATTTGAAAAGTTTTAGACTTGGATTTTCAACAGGGAATTGTCATTGACCTAGACTTCAAAATCTCTCAGCACACTCAT
Source organism: Hirundo rustica (assembly GCF_015227805.2). Classification (NCBI taxonomy): domain Eukaryota; kingdom Metazoa; phylum Chordata; class Aves; order Passeriformes; family Hirundinidae; genus Hirundo; species Hirundo rustica. The sequence continues at coordinate 2,135 of NW_026690395.1, read as the reverse complement.
GTTTTCAACATGAAAGCTTTTACACTCCAAAATAGTATCTTTCACTGAATTTTAGTAAAAAATTAAATGGGTGAAGAGCCCACCACTTAGTGTTTTTACTCAAAGAAAATTCCAGATTATCCAAAAGAAAGGGGTTTTTTGTTTGTTTGTTTTGTGTTGTTTTTTTTTTCTTCATACTCCTGAAAACTCCAAGCCTTCCTTCTCTCCTTCCTTCATTCAATGGAAGGAATACCAGCATTTCTTATGTCATGATATTTGTTGCCAATGTGTCTGTTTGAGGATCATGCCTTTAGGAATGTTGTGTTAAAATCACCTGATATAGAATCACTTCCCAACTTCCAAACCCACATACTTCATTTCTGACTCCAACTGCACCAGACCTAGACATCTCTTTCACCTACTTTCTCTGTCTAGAATTGACCAGTCCTTCCTCTCTTTGATCACTAATTTGGTCAAATAAGACTAAAGTGCAATGATCCCTTGCAATATGGGGATCTACTCAGCATATTTCACATTTTCCCATTGATTAGGTATCAAGACTTAATTCTGATGTAATAAATACAGTCTTTCAGCTTTAAGAGGCAGATGACATGAATTCCATTGAAATCGGCTCATTCATATTTATCTTCAGAGTGGCTCGTGAACTGTTTCAAGTTTGGATAAGCAATTAATGCCTCAGTGACTAACAGACAGGGAAAAGATATTTGTGAGCAAGCAAATGATGTCTCGCTGAGGCACGCAGCAGTCTCTGTAGTTTTAAAAGAGAATTTCATTACATTTTGGGAGTTTGAAAGAAGCAAAGGGAGAAAAAATCTTTATATTTTAAAAGTAACACATATAATTATGCAAGTGTTAATGTGAGAATCTACAGAGTATCCTCCCTCATGATACATGTAGTTGTGCAGGATTTTTGTTCATCCACAGGTACGTTTGTGTAAATAACCTCATGGAAAGGATTTTTTTCTAATGCTTTGCAAGAATATTTAGATCAGATGTATATTCATGCTCTAAACTCTGTGTGCTGTGGAAAGAACACTAATGCCTATATAGCACGGTTTCCTTTTACACAACTCTTTTTTCATAGTAATTTGCAACTTGTTCCCTGTTCTGCTTGGGTCAGCAGAGCAGTGCTCACATTTCCCTCCATTTTTTTCCCTATGTTTTTCACCCTTTTCCGCAATTGTTTCGTAGAATTTTCCCATCGTATTTCCTGCCTTCCCCTACTCTCACCCTCCTCACCTAGTTTCAGTCACATCTTTCACCGTTTCCCCTCTGTTTCCTCACCCTTTCCCACTCAGGTTTCCTACCCTTTTCTTCCCTCCTCTCCTTTTGACACTTCTCTCTTTTTTTCACTCCAATTTCTCCCACTTCTTACCTCACGTTTTCTGCCTTTTTTCTCCTCACATTTCTTAACCCACTGGTTCCTGTCAGTGACTGTTCCTCTTCAGCAGCTGATGGGCTTCTCTTCTTTATTTCCTGCAATCCCCTGTTCCAAAGAATGGGTGCCAGAGCAGCGCACAAGAAGCTCCTGCCTGTGCGTCTGCAGAACAGAATGTCTGGGCTCAGCTTGAAGAATCTCATGAAGGGGAACTGAAACTGCACTGGACCAGTGCAATTTTGGTTTGTATTTCAATTCTATACACTCTTCAGAGTGTTCTGAAGAAATAGGTACTCAAGGATACACATTGCAGGTGAGCAGCCACTGCACCATCCGCCTCAAGCAGATCCCATCTCTCATTTCATCAACTCACAGTCACCATGACACCTGCCTGGACAAAACCACTTGTGATGCTTCTTTATGCTAAGTGAAGTCCATCTGCACATGAAACGCTTTTGGCCCTCATTTGGGGGGGGGGGGGGGGGGAACAAACAAACAAAAACCAAAACAAAAAAAAACAAACCAAACCAAACAAACAAAAACCCCAAAGTTTTTATTTTAAAACATTCAGTCCTTGGAGTTTCTTCCTATTTTCACCTATTTCACTTGCCTTGACATCAAAATACAGCCAGCAGCCAGTCCGTGTTCCAAATTGGCTGCTCTATGTTTGTGTGCACAGAGCAAAGGTGCCACACCATGTCTGTTTCCCAGGTGTCTGTTAATGTCCATTTCAACAGACGGCTGAAGGGGAGGGGGG
>NW_026690394.1:0-33977 GCF_015227805.2 Hirundo rustica | reverse complement strand
GGGGCTGTGGGCGGGGCCGCAGCGGAGCAGCGCCATGGCTCCAGCGCTGGGGCTGGGGGCGCTCCTGGGGCCCCGGGGGGGCGGCGAGAGGGGAGGGGGACCCCCGGCACCGGGACTCTTGGATCGCCCATTCCGGAGCACCCAGGGGCCCCTAAACCCCCATTCCTGGGCTCCGCGATCCCCTGAACCCCCATTCCCGGGCACGGGTTCCACCCTGCACCCCCTGATCCGGCACCAACAACCCCTGCACCCCTTTCCCGGCCATCCCGCCTCTCCCTGCCCTCAGAGCCCCCTTCTCTTTCACCCAGAGACCCCCTGGAGCCCTATTCCTGCCTTTCCCAGCATGCAAGCCCTCCTCCCCTCAACACTGAGGATACCCGGGACCCCTATTCCCAGCCATCCTTGGTTTCCCAATCTTTTGATGGAAGTTGGGACACTCGGGACCTTGTCCTATTCCTGACACAAGAAACCCCCTTAACCACACCCTTCCCTTTTCTCAACCCTGGAACCCCTAAAGCCCTTTCCCTGTTCTCCCAGCTCTCCCCGTTGCCCCTTTCCTTCAGCCGTGGTCCCCCAGCCCCCCAAATCTCCGTGTCCCCCCAGTTCTCCTCTCCCTGCGGTCCCTGCCCATGGCGCTGTTGGAGCCCATTCACATCCATGACCCTGGATGAGTCCGTAGGGCTGGAATGGGGCTCCGTGGGGCTGGGACACAATCCCGTGGGTCTCCGTGGGTCCAATCCCTGCCCAGGTCTCCACACGCTGCAGGAGGTTTCCGGCTGTCACCTCCTGTCGCACGGGAGCGTCCGCGGATCCCATCGGCTTGGCTCCGACCGCCGGGAATTCCTCTCCTTCCAGCTGGGATCCGGGAGATTCGTGGTGGCCGGCGGCGCTGCCCAGGTCACCAAGAGGCACTGGGAACATGAGGAGATCCAGGCTGAGGAATGAACAAATCCCCTGGGGCACACCTGCCTGGAATGTCTCCGGAAATCTGTCAGACATGGGAGAGAGGCGATGGAGCCTAAAGGTAGGGAGGGTGGAATTCCCATGGGAATATGGGATTTGGAAATGAGGGGTTTGGAAATGTGGGATTTAGGAGGGCAAAATTTGGGAACATGGGCATTCCCCTGGGACCTCCATGGATGGATCTCACTGCTGTCCCATTCCCATGGGAATTCCATGGGCAGATCTCATCCTCATCCCACTGCCATGGCAGCTCCAATCCGGTTCCCCCCAAACCCATCCTGGGGCTCGCCCTGTTCTTTGCCCTCCCCACCCCCCACAAGACTCCTGGGGGTTCCCCATGACCCACCCAGCCCCCCCCAAATCCTCCTGGGTCCCCCCCACGGGGATTCCTGGGAGTCCCCCCATGTTCCCTCCCCCAGGACTTTGGGGGTCCCCCCCGACCTGTCCGTGCTCCTGCCCCGTTTCTGCCCCCTGTGATGGTGGGGTGGGGCCGAGTGCTGGTGCCCCCCTGCCTGCAGCAGATCCAGAGCTGAGGGGGTTCAGGGAGCTCCCTTGGCATTTGGGGTCCCCTGGGATTTGGGGTGACCCCCCGGCCCCCCAGGATCTCCCTGAACACGCTGATGCTGCCCGAGCACAGTGAGAAGGTTCAGACCCGGCATGGGGTCCCAGCTCTGTCACCGGCATCACCCAGGTACCCCCAAAACCTCCCGGGAACCCCCAACCCCCCTGGGGAACCCCAACCTCCCTGGGATCCTAAAAACATCCCTGGGAGCCTCCAATAACTCCCCAAGACGCCCATGCAGACCCCCCCAAACCCTCTCAAGACATCAAAATTCCTACAGGAACTCCCAACACTCCCGGACCCCCCTGAGAAGGTTTACACCTGGCACGGGGTCCCCATCTCTGTCACCGACAGGTTCCCCAAAACAGCCTTAGGCTCCCCTGCGATCGCCTAATCCCCCCTTCGGGATGCCTGAAAACCGCCATCGGGAACCCCCAAAAATCCACCGTGACCCCAAAAACCCCCGGGATCCACAGCCCCCCCCGGGGAACCCCTCGCAGATGTTTATACCCAGCACGGGGTCCCCATCTCCATCATCGGCATCACCCAGGACCCCCAAACCCTCCCGGGACCCCCAAACCCTCCCGGGGCTCCTCTGCCGGAATCAACGGGAGTGGTGTTGCCCTTTTAAGGGGAGTTCCAGTGGGAAGCCACAATTGCAGGGGCTCTTAAAGCGGCGATGGTAGAGAGATTCCCAAAAATCCACCATGGGGGGCAAAACATCCCCTACAGGGGCTTGGAATGGGGGCCTCCCTAAAAATGTCACTAAAGCCATCATGATCAACCCTTAAAATGGAGTTTGTGGGCTGCGGACTCACAAACACCCTAAAATGGGGAGGAAAAACACCCCTGTAGTGGTGGGATCCCACCTGGATCCCCCCTGGATGGCTGCAGCCATGGCGCTGCTCCCACGCACTCCCAGTATGATCCCAGTATGATCCCAGTACAGCCCAGTCACTCCCACTGCTGGCATCCCCCCTCACCCCTCTCTCATTCCAACCTGTCCCGGCTCCATCCCCGCTGCTCCCGCGGGCTGCCAGGGGTTCAGGGAACGGGCGAGGAGGAGGAGAGAGGGAGGAAGAGGCGGAGCGGCAGCAGGAAGCAGCAGGAAGAAGAGCAGAGGAGGCAGCGGGCGGCTCCAGCGCTCCCTGAAGCCGCAGAAGCCCCGGGACCATCGTCCCCCATCCCGCAGGTGCCCGGGGAGGGGGAGCTCGCCCCAAATATCCCGGGGTCCCTTGGTTTGGGGTTTTTTGGGGGATGTTTGGAGCTTGCAGGGCCCCAAAGCCGAGGCGCAGATTCCCCTCGGGGGGACATCGGGGGCTCCCCGGGAGGTGTTTTTGGGGGGTCCCGGTGGCGGCAGAGCCCCGTTGGGGGGCAGGGGGATGCGGGTCCCCCCGCGGTGGGGGTTGGGCTTCCCGGGCCGGGCGCGCCGAGCTCTGCCGGGGCCACGTGGGGAGCGCGGGAGCGGCGGGACAGGCGGGGGGACACCGGGTTTGGGGAGCCCCGGGAGAGCCGCGGCTTCCCTGAGCGGGACTGCGAGGAGAGGAGAGCCCCAGAGCCCCAAAGCGGGGACCCCGAGAGGGGGGGACCCCTGGGATTGGCAGGACCCCAGCGGGGGTGGTGGGGCTGGAGGGGCGGGATGGCCGGGAAAGGGGTTCGGGGGTCCCAGTGCTGGAAGTGGCTGCTCCCAGTATGAGCCCAGTTGCTCACCCCATGTGGTTCCAGTTTCCCCTGCATTCCCAGTATAAGCCCAGTCATGCCCTATTGTGATGCAGTTTGCCCCCAGCATAGTCCCACTTGCTCCCAGTTCTTCCCACTTTCATCCAGTGTGTTCCCAGTTCTCCCATTTGCCCCTAGCTTAGCCCCAGTCACTCCCAATATGAGTCTAGTACAATCCCAGTTTCTCCCAGCAGGGCCCCAGACACCCTTGTCCCCAGTTTTCCCCAGCCTGGTCCCAGTTCCCCCCAGCACATTTCCACTGGCTCCCAGTGTGGTCCCAGTCACCCCCAGCATGCTCCCAGTCACTCCCAGTTCCTCCCAGTTGCTTTCAGCATGATTCCAGTGGCTCACTGCCACTCCCAGTCAATCCCAGTATGAGTCCAGTCATCCTCAGTGTGATCCCAGTCTAACTCAGCATGGACCCAGCTGCTCCCACTGTGATCCCAGTTGTTGCCACAATAGTTCCAGTTGTCCCCAGTTCCTCCCAGTATGATCCCAGTTGTTCCTAAAATAGTCCAAGTTCCTCTCAGCATGGTTCCACTCTTTCCTCGTTTCCGCCCCCTCAATCCCACCTGTTCCCAGTGTGGTTCCTGTCACTCCAGTATGGTTACAGACACTCCCAGTATATCCTGGTTGCCCCAGTAAGGTTCTAGTTACCTTGGAACAATCCCAGTCTTTCCCAGTTACTCCCAGTTGCCTCCAGCATGATCCCAGTTGCCCCAGTTGTGGTCTCAGTACTCTCAGCATGGATCGACTACCTTCCAGTTGATCCCAGTTGCTTCCAATGTGTCCACATTTTCCTCCCAACATGGGCCCAGTAGCTCCCAGTAACCTCCAGTCAAGATCCATCACACCTGCTGTAATCCCAGTGGCTCCCAGGATGATCCCAGTAGGACCCAGTCAGCGCCATTATGGTTCCAGTCACAGCCAGTACCCTTCGTGACACTCCCAGTCTGGTTCCAGTATAATCCCAGTCACCCTCAGATACTCCCCATACTATTCCAGTCTCTCCCAGTATGATCCCAGCGAGTTCCAGTAGGAACCCAGGATGGGCACAGCTACTCCCATTATCATCTAGTGTGGTTCCAGTTACCCATTTACCCCCACTGTGGTTTCAGTCTCTCCCAGTGTATCCCAGTTGCTCCCAGCATTTTTCCAGTCACTCCCTGTTGCACTCAGTTGATTCCAGTCTGATGCCAGTTGCTCCCAGCCACTCCCAGTCACCCTCAGTGCAGTCCCAGTTGCTCCAAGAATGATCGTGTATGATCCCAGTGTCCCCAAGCAGGACCCAGCCTCTCCCACAGTGATCCCAGTAGGATCCCAGTTGCTCACAGCCACTCCCAGTCACCCTCAGGGCAGTCCCAGTTGCTCCAAGTATGATTGTGTGTGATTGCAGTGTCCCCGAGCAGGACCCAGCCTCTCCCACAGTGATCCCAGTAGGATCCCAGTTGCCCCCATCATGGTACCAGTTGTACCCAGTTACCCCTAGTATAGTCCCAGTCACTCCACAGGTGATCCCAATCCCTCCCAGTCCTGCCCTGTTGCCCTCAGTGTAGACCCAGTCACTCCCACTCACTCCCAGTTTTCCCCAGCGTGGGGTCCCAGTTGTCCCCCTCATGGTCCCAGCTGTTCCCAGTGTGGTTCCAGTCCCCCCGTTATGGGCACAGACACTCCCCAGAATATCCCAGTTGCCCTCAGCATGCTCACAGCCATTCCCAGTCAGTTCCAGTTGCCCCACTAAGGTTCCAGTTAGCTCAGTACAGCCCAGTCACTCCCAGTGATGCCACTCCTGGGATCCCCCAGCCCTGTCTGCGTTCCCCCCAGCCCAAATCTGCCGAGAGGAGCCCCAAGGGCTGGAATTCCCCAGCCAGGGTCCCCAGCAAGGCTGGAGGAGCAGAGCCCTGTGTCCCCCAGGAGCCCAAAGTGGGGAGCCCAGAGAGGGGGGAGCGCCGCGATTGGCGGGACCCTCAACAGCCTGGAGAGGGGCAGGGGGGGACTCCTTGGAGCCCCTGCACCCCGAAGCAGAGAATGAGGGGAGAAGGGGCCCAAGGGGACTTGGGCAGGAGGAACCCCCTAACCCAATGTGCCCATACATTGTATCTTTTCCCCAAATCAAGATTTCCCATTCCCAAAACTTGGCTGGATGGAGGAGAAGACTGCGAGGAAGAAGAAGATGCCACAGAACAGCCAGGCAGGTGAGGAGGAAGTCAGTGCCTCTTTCCCCCTCTCTCCTGCTCGATCTCCCAGCCCAGCATGGCCCCCGGCTGCAGGTCAACCCCAATCCTGACACTGTCCTGCCAGGAATGTTTTGGGGGAATCTCCTTCCCCTTCCCTGTGGCATGGAGGTAAATCCCATCCCCTCCTTGTCCTTTCTCCCCCAGATAAGGAGCTGAGGATGCAGACGAGGGAGGACAAATCCCCGCAGCAGAACCTCGTGGAAGAGGTCATTTTGAGCAGCTCCACGGTGCAGGAATTCAACAGGGAGGAAAAGCGACAGAGATCCGACAGGAGGAAGGACTCCAAACCCATCCCAGGGTGCACCGAGGAGGAAAGACCCACCCTGTGCCAGGAAGGTGGTTAGAGCTTCAGCCAGAGCTCCCACCTGATCCAACACCAGCAGATCCACACTGGGGAGAGGCCCTACAAGTGTCCTGAGTGTCAGAAGAGGTTTCAGACCAGCTCCAATCTCCGCCGGCATAAGCGGATTCACACAGAGGAGAGGCCCTTCCACTGCCCCGACTGCAGGAAGGGCTTCAAGCGCAACTTCCACCTCATCAGGCACCGGCGCATCCACACTGGGGAGAGGCCCTACGAGTGTGGGGAATGTGGGATGAGCTTCAGCCAGAGTTCCAACCTGATCTGCCACCAGAGGATTCACACTAGGGAACGGCCCTACGAGTGTGAGCCGTGTGGGAAGAGCTTCCGCCACAGATCCAGCCTGATCTGCCACCAGAACATCCACACTGAGGAAAGGCCATACAAGTGTGGGGAATGTGAGAAGGACTTCAACCAGAGGTCCCAGCTGATCATCCACCAAATGATCCACACTGGGGAGAGGCCCTACGAGTGTCCTGATGTGGGAAGAGGTTTCAGACCAGCTCTAGTCTCCTCGTTCACAAGCGGATTCACAGAGAGGAGAGGCCCTTCCGCTGCCCCAACTGCAGCAAGGGCTTCAAGCGCAACTCCCACCTCATCACCCACTGGCGCATCCACACTGGGGAGAGGCCCTACAAGTGTCCCCAGTGTGGGAAGAGCTTCTCTAGTAGCTCTTGCTTGAGCCAACACCAACGGAGGCACCGGTAAGGGAAGCCCTGTGAGTGCCCTGACTTCAGGAAGAACTTTGTGCACTGCTCCAACCTCATCCTCCATCAGAGGATCCACGTTGGGCAGAGCCCTGGTGACCCACATTTCCCATGACCCATGCTGAGAAGTCACCTGTCCCTTTCCCTTCCTGTGGTAATGATGTGAGTTGGGACTGAAGAACATGAGGGTCTGGCCATGGTCCCATCACTGTATTTGATCCCATCTCAGGTCATTGCCAGGGGCAGGAAAGGGACTCTCTCTCTCTCCCCCAAGGACAAGGTTGTCCTTTCCCAGCAGGAGGAAATACGTGGCTGGGAAGCGCCAGTCAGGGTTGTTATAGTTTTCCCTGTATATCATTTGTCTTATCCGTTCTGTCATCAATATTGTTTTGTTCCTAGTTGTTCCTTATCTTGTAATTCCCAGTAAATTCTTCTTATCCCAACCTGGGACCTTTGTACTATTGTACTTTCCATGGGAGGCTTAAGGGCAGGAAGCGGCAGCTCAATTTTAGCAGGGAGCCCAAAATTGGGGAATCCCATTCCTAAATCCCAGCCCATGGAAACCCAGCCCTGGTTGCCCTGGCAGCAGCCTTGGGAGCGGGTCCCTGGCTGGGGGCTGTGGGAACCTCTTCACTCTGGTGCCCAGGGACAGGACTGGAGGGAAGGGCTGGAGCTGACTCGGGGCAGGTTTAGGTTGGATGTCAGGAAAAGGTTTTTCCCCCAGAGGCTGCTGGGGCACTGAACACGTTCCCAGGGAAGGGTCACAGCTCCAGGGCTCTGGGAGCTCCAGCAGCGTTTGGACACCGCTGCCAGGCCCAGGCTGGGATTGTTGGGGTGTCCTGTGCAGGGCCAGGAGCGGGACTCGAGGATCCTGATGGGTCCCTCCCAACTCCGCCAATTCTGTGCTTCTGGGATCCCATGGCCCTGGGAATGGGACTGCAAATGGTTGCCATGGCAACGGGCTCTGGCTCCAGGCCTGAGCTGGTGTCCATGGAACCACCCCTGGCATGGGGCCTGCATGGAGCTGCCAAGGGACCGACGATAGCAACAGGGGCTGGTGATGGTTGTCATGGAAACTGACCATAGCAACAGGGGCTGGGGATGGTTGCCATGGAAGCTGACTATAGCAACAGGGGCTGGTGATGGTTGCCATGGAAACTGACCATCGCAACCGGGGCTGGGGATGGTTGCCATGGAAACTGACCACAGCCACGGGGGCTGGTGATGGTTGCCATGGAAACTGACCACAGCCACGGGGGCTGGTGATGGTTGCCTGTGTGCTGGCTTGAAGGCAAAACCAGCGAGAGACTCCAAGTCAGAAAAAACAACTCAATAGGAGAGAAAAAAAGTAAAATAAAATAAAATAAAATAAAACACATGCAATAATACAAAAGATCACTGACAGAGTCAGAATACAACCTGAAACTGTGGTGGTAGCAGTCCAGATGAAGTGGTCTTGTTGAAGCAGCGTTCTTGCAGAAAGCTCTGGTAGCTCTTGTCCTCTGGGAATCCAGTGGGTAAGGCTGCCTGTGCTGTCCCAAATCCCAGATTCTATCCAAGTGGGAATGCTTGGCTCCTCCCCCTGGGCACAGCATCTCACAATGGGCTGATATCATTTTATCAGTTTTGTAATGGGTCCTTGATTGCCCATTAAACAGAGATAGCTCCTGGAGGGAGTTATCTATGAGTCATACAGCAGGGAATTGATGGGCCATTAACAGAAGATAGTCTGGAGGCAGGGGGCAAGGGAAACAGTGCACAACTTAGTTTCAACATTTCATGTAGATGGTGATAGAATACATATTTTGGGCACATCTTACATTGTAACCTAGGACATAATCCACCCCTTATTCTATGACCATCTACATCATACCTAAATTAATACATTCTTACAGCTAGATAGATAAATATACGCATGCTTATACATACACATATACAGAATGAAACCTTACACCCAGTTCTCACTTAAAATTAGGTCTCCCTATGATACACAACGGGTTTCCCCATCTTTCTACATTACCCACTAAGTGGAACTGGGTCCTTGAGCAAAAACAATCCCGTGGATGGGTCTGCCTTTGCCTGTGGTGGGATTAATCCAAACAGTTTTTCCTAAAATGCCTTTCATGTGTACCACAGGGACTTTATCTCCATCCACTGTGTGCAGGGGTTCAGACTGGGCAGGACCAGCTCGATTGATTGACCCTCGAGTGTTGACCATCCAGGTGGCCTTTGCTAAGTTCACTTCCCAATTTTTGAAAGTCCCCTACCAAGCGCCTTCAGGGTAGTCTTAAGTAACCCATTGCACCGTTCAACTTTCCCAGCAGCTGGTGCATGATAAGGGATGTGATATATCCATTCAATGCCATGTTCTCTAGCCCAGGTGTTTATAAGGCCATTCTTGAAATGGGTCCCATTGTCTGACTCGATTCTCTCACGGGTGCCATGTCTCCACAGGACCTGCTTTTCAAGGCCTAAGATAGTATTCCGAGCAGTAGCATGAGGCACAGGGTAGGTCTCCAACCATCCAGTGGTGGCTTCCATCACAGTCAGCACATAACGCTTGCCTTGGCGGGTTTGGGGAAGGGTGATGTAGTCAATCTGCCAGGCTTCCCCATACCTGTACTTCAACCATCGTCCACCGTACCACAGAGGTTTTACCTGCTTGGTCTGTTTGATTGCAGCGCAGGTCTCACAGTTGTGGATAGTCACTGAGACACGCAAAGCAAACACACGTAGACGAGAAATTTTGCAGGGCAGAGAGGTTCCTCCGTGCCAGCTCAAGGCTGAGTCAGGGCGGAGAGAGAGCCTCCTTGTTTATTTCTTACTTTTTATACATTTGTGGGTCTGGCTAAAGATTGGCTTCTGGGGTTAAACAACCCTCAGCCTCAGTGGCTATACCAACTGTCAGTTACAATTGTTTTCAGGTTAGAAATATGCAAACAAAGGACAGAGAATGAAAAACAAATGATTTGTTTATGTTACATATGTGGGAAAAAGGTAGAAACTGCTCATAATATTGTACAGTAGCTAAAAGATCTGACTCCATTTCAAAAGGCTTTAAAAACTCAGAAAACCCAGGGTAACAGTGGATGACTTGTGAGATGTTGTCCATAGTAAGGTCCACCCTTCGGTCACGGGCCCATCGGTATGTTGCATCTCTCCCCTGATGACCAGATGTATCATGGCCCCAACGGGCTGGGAATACTTCTTCCTTGTGCTGCCAGTCTAGATCCACCTGTGATATTTTCACTTTGGCGGCTTTGTCCACCTGCTCGTTGTTGTGATGCTCTTCATTAGCCTGACTCTTGGACACATGTGCATCCACGTGTCAAACCTTCACAGTCAGCTTCTCTACCCGGGCGGCGATGTCTTGCCAAATCTCAGCAGCCCAGATGGGTTTCCCTCTGCGCTGCCAATTGGCCTTTTTCCAGCGGTTCAGCCATCTCCACAGAGCATTAGCTACCATCCACGAGTCCGTGTAGAGACAGAGTCTTGGCCACTTCTCTCGTCCGGCAATATCTAAAGCCAGCTGGATGGCTTTAAGTTCTGCAACCTGATTTGATCCACCTTGTCCCTCAGTAGCTTGTGCAACTCGTCGTGTGGGGCTCCATACTGCAGCCTTCCATTTCTGGTTAGCGCCTACAATTCGGCAGGAACCATCAGTGAAAAGGGCATATTGTCTTTCAGTCTCCGGTAGCTCATTATACGGTGGGGCTTCCTCGGCACGTGTCACTTGTTCTTCTTCTGAAGATAATCCAAAAGTCTCACATTTAGGCTAGTTAGTTATAATTTCCAGAATCCCAGGGCGATTCGGGTTTCCAATACAGGCACGCTGTGTGATGAGGGCAATCCATTTGCTCCATGTGGTGTCAGTGGCATGATGCATGGAAGGAACCTTTCCCTTGAACATCCTCCCCAGCACTGGTAATCGGGGTGCCAAAAGCAGCTGCGTTTCAGTGCCAATTACTTCTGAGGCAGCTTGAAGTCCTTCATAGGCAGCTAAGATTTCCTTCTCTGTGGGAGTGTAGTTGGCTTCAGATCCTCTGTAGCGTTGACTCCAGAATCCCAGTGGTCGGCCTCGAGTCTCCCCAGACACCTTCTGCCAAAGGCTCCAGGACAGGCCATGGCTCCCGGCTGCTGAGTAGAGCACGTTCTTCACCTTTCGTCCCATCCTCACTGGGCCAAGGGCTACTGCATGAGCGATCTCCTGCTTGATCTGGGCAAAGGCTTATTGCTGTTCAGGGCCCCAGTGGAAATCGTTCTTCTTGCGGGAGACCAGGTAGAGAGGGCTCACAATTTGTCTGTACTCAGGAATGTGCATCCTCCAGAAACTTATGGCACCTAGGAAAGCTTGTGTTTCCTTCTTGCTGGTTGGTGGGGACATTGCAGTGATCTTATTGATGACCTCAGTGGGAATCTGCCGCCGTCCATCTTGCCACTTTACTCCCAGGAACTGGATTTCTTGGGCCGGTCCCTTCACTTTACTTCGCTTAATGGCAAAACCAGCTTTCAGCAGAATCTGGATGATCTTTTCTCCTTTCTCAAAGACTTCCCCTGCTGTGTTCCCCCATACAATGATGTCGTCAATGTACTGTAGATGTTCAGGAGCCTCACCCTTTTCCAGTGCAGCCTGGATCAGTCCATGGCAGATGGTGGGGCTGTGTTTCCACCCCTGGGGCAGTCGGTTCCAGGTGTACTGTACGCCCTTCCAGGTGAAGGCAAACTGGGCCCTGCACTCTGCTGCCAAAGGAATGGAGAAGAAGGCATTGGCAATATCAATGGTCGCATACCACTTTGCTGCCTTGGACTCCAGCTCGTACTGAACACGTCTGGCACTGCAGCGCTTAGTGGTGGGGTGACTTCATTCAGAGCACGGTAATCCACCGTCAGTCTCCATTCTCCACTGGACTTATGCACTGGCCATATAGGGCTGTTGAAAGGTGAACGAGCCTTGCTGACCACCCCTTGGCTCTCCAGTTTCCGAATCATCTCATGGATAGGAATCACAGAGTCTCTGTCGGTGCGGTATTGCCGTCGGTGTACTGTTGTTGTGGCAATTGGTACCTGTTGTTCTTCAACTCTCAGTAGTCCCACAGCACAGGAGTCATCTGAGAGACCAGGTAAGGTACTCAGTTGTCTGATGTCTGTACAGCAGCTATCCCAAAAGCTCAGTGATATCCTTTTGGGTCTTTGAAGTATCCATTTCTGAGATAGTCTATGCCGAGGATGCATGGGGCCTCTGGGGACCTCATGATGGGGTGTTTTTGCCACCCATTCCCAGTTAAACTCACGTCGGCCTCCAATACAGTCAGCTGCTGGGACCCTCCTGTCACTCCAGAAATAGAAATGGATTCTGTTCCTACATACCTTGATGGCATCAGGGTACATTGGGCACTAGTGTCAACCAAAGCCGTATATTTTTGTGGGTCAGATGTGCCAGGCCATCGGATCCACACAGTCCAATAGATCCGATTGTCCCTTTCCTCTACCTGGCTAGAGGTAGGGCCCCCTATTCCTGGTCATGGTACATGCTCTCTTCCTGTAAATATGTTCCTGGGGCCCCTTCAAGTGGATCAGTCATATCATTCTCCCTATACTGTCTGGAGTTCTGTGCCTTTGAGACTGGAGCAGTGTTGGCTCTAGATGAGCTCTTTGTGGTAGGTGTCTCTCTCTTCAGTTCATGTACCCGGGCTGCTAAGGAGGAGGTGGGTTTTCCATCCCACTTCCTCATGTCTTCTCCATGCTCCCGAAGAAAAGACCAAAGGTTACCCCATGGAGTGTATCCTCTTTCCCTGGCTGATAATCCCTGATTATTAGGAGCAGGATGATCCCTGCTCCTAATGGCAGAGACTCTTGTTGGTTCTGGCGAGATGTGGTAAATTTCCTCCTTAAGTTCCTTTTTCAGTTTCTGATGGCCCTCTTCAGTCAAGCTCCGGACTTGTTCAGCCAGCCTTGTTTCCACGGATGAGACATGGGCACAAAATGGGTCGGTGACAGTGTCCTCATAAATTCTCAGTTTATTGACTAAGACGCCCACCTTGTCCTCACCTTCCCTCCACTGCAGCATTGCCAGGTAATGGGAGTACATCTCTGGTCCAAGCCGTAGGAATCTCACCAAAACTGTGATGTGCACTGGGCATCATCTGGGCTTTTAGGAAATCTCTCGTCTTCTGAGAAAATGATCTCCAGCACAGCCAATTCCCTCAGGCATCGGATACCTTGTTCCATTGTGCTCCATTTTCCTTGGTGCACCTGGAGGTCTTCTTTACAAAGGTATCTGTCCCTCACACTTGTTAGCAGTCACCGCCAGAGGCTGAGAGTTGGTTGGGTTCTCCTGATCCCCTGGTCAATGACCACATCCCGAGACAGCGATCCCAGTTGCCTGGCCTCACTTCCATCCAGAATGGTGTCATTGGCTGCAGCGTCCCAGATGCGGAGCAGCCAGGTCAGGATGGACTCGTTTGTCTGGCGGGTGAATTCCCTCCGCAAGTCACGCATTCACCCAGGGATAGAGAGCAGGTGATGATCCCTGGCTCTGTCTCTTCTGCTGGGTGCGAAGGTCCTGCCACATCCTCATCACTATGCGGACTGATTTGCTCTTTGATTTCTTCTTCTGAACAGGGGCAACTGCCACTGGTTTAGGTTGTTCTGCTTCAGTGACAGTTTGTGTGGAGATGCAGCTGGCTCCTTTGGTTTCTTTCTCCTCTGTGACAGCTTGTGTAGACACTGACGCTGTTGCTTTGTTTTCATTTGTTTCTTTTTCCCTCTTCCTCAAGGAGACGCTGCACCACCCCATGTAGTGTTTGATTTCTAAGCATGGTGCAGGCCGTGCAGAGAAGGCAAAGCAGAACTAACAACAATATTATGCTGTCCTTGGCACCTAGAGAGAACTCAATACTTTTGAAAACTGCTGTGCCAGGCCTGAAAAACTGGAAAAAAATCATTCTTTACCCCTCCCCACAGGGGCTGGGTACGATTGTTGAGAGCCCAGATGTAGCATTCTGGACCAGGACAAGCAAACAAAATAGAGTATATATTCCAAATGGTGCTCATTGCCTCAGAGGTTATCATACAATAAACATAATAGACCAATAAAGAAATTTTGGTACCATACCCTGGTCTACACATGAGTATTGAGAGCGGCAAATACTGCCCCATGTGTGGGAAAATGTAGAGAGCTAGGTATAAGATATATGAAAGCATGTTGAGTATCATAGCAAACAGCTGTTTTGTTTTTTTTTTTCTCACTACAAAATTGTAATTCTGACTTTTCTCAGTACCTCCTGCCCCACGTTGGGCACCAAAATATATGTGCTGGCTTGAATGTAAAACCAGCGAGAGACTCCAAGTCAGAAAAAACAATTTAATAGGAGAGAAAAAAAGTAAAATAAAATAAAATAAAACACATGCAATGGTACAAAAGATCACTGACAGAGTCAGAATACAGCCTGAAACCGTGGTGGTAGCAGTCCAGATGAAGTGGTCTTGTTGAAGCAGCGTTCTTGCAGAAAGGTCTGGTAGCTCTTGTCCTCTGGGAATCCAGTGGGTAAGGCTGCCTGTGCTGTCCCAAATCCCAGATTCTATCCAGGTGGGAATGCTTGGCTCCTCCCCCTGGGCACAGCATCTCACAATGGGCTGATATCATTTTATCAGTTTTGTAATGGGTCCTTGATTGCCTATTAAACAGAGATAGCTCCTGGAGGGAGTTATCTATGAGTCATACAGCAGGGAATTGATGGGCCATTAACAGAAGATAGTCTGGAGGCAGGGGGCAAGGGAAACACTGCCCAACTTAGTTTCAACATTTCATGTAGATGGTGATAGAATACATACTTTGGGCACATTTTACATTGTAACCTAGAACACCCTCTGAGGATCATCCTGGAGCCCAGAAGCCAACAGGGATCCTGAGCCAGCTCCGCTGCCTTTGGCAGCACTTTGGCACATGAGCTGCAGCAAGGGGGAGGCAGCAGTGACTGTGACTGCTGCAACAAGGGGATGAAGGAAGGGCCAGGGACACTTGTGCTGAGTTGCTCCAGAATCCAGAGGGATGGTGGAGAACTGGGAAGCAGCAAGTTCTCAGAGCCACTCCAATGCTGGAAGCCCTTGGTGTGCAGTTCCCTGCAGGAACTGGCAGGGGAGTTGCTGCCAGGATCAGCAGGAGCAGGAGTCAGCAGGATCTGCTCCTTTTCCTGCCTCTGTGTCCAGGTCAGGCTGGGATGGCCCCTGCTCCCACAGAGCCCTTGCCCATGGAGGCTGCAGGGTAAAATCAATTCCAGTGCAAAGAGAGGCTTTGCAGTTGGAGTCCACTGCCCTTGTGTTTGGGGCTTGAATGGCTCTCATGGCAAAGCACAGCAGGGAACCAGGGCTCTGGGAGGCAGAGCCTTCCGAGGGAGAGATCAGGCACTCACATGCCTGAAACTCCTGCAGCTCTCTGCTTTTGTAGAATGAGAAAGAAGCAATCTGGGGAGAGGCACAAGCAGTCCTTTGAAAAACCATGGTGCCTAACAAGTCCTGTGGAAGAAGAAAAATAGGGAGCAATCTTGCCTTCTTTTCATAGCCTGTGACTTCTGCAGAGGAGACAATGGGATGTAGGGGAGGGGAGGAATAACTGTGATACCCTCTCGGGTTTTTCTCCCAAGATTCAGGTGGTTTTAGAGTCCTTTGCCTTCTGAAAAGCCCTGACCCAGACGCAAGAGACAGTCTTCAGGTTCTGACTTTTATAGGTTGCATGCTTTGTTTATTGTTTCTTATCTTACAAGTCTTTCTGTGCCCAGCTAAGATCTGTGCAGTTGCTCAGGCATCAGACAACTCCCCCAGCACTGGGATGTCATTGCCTCTTATACTAATTGTTACCTATTCTTTATTTATAGTTATTTGCCAATACCTACTACCTATACTAATCAGGAAATCTCTACTCTGACCCAATCTCCTTAAACTACTTTGTGTCACCATCACTGCAGAAAATGGAGTGAATGAAGAAGA
Organism: Hirundo rustica; assembly: GCF_015227805.2. Taxonomy (NCBI): domain Eukaryota; kingdom Metazoa; phylum Chordata; class Aves; order Passeriformes; family Hirundinidae; genus Hirundo; species Hirundo rustica. Next base: position 18,446 of record NW_026690394.1, on the reverse strand, counting down.
AAGAAGAAGCAAGAGACAACGCCCCAAATCCTCCATCTTTCTCCCTTCCACTTCCATACTAAAGAACCCAAAACTATGATTTTTCACCCTGTGACAAGCTAAACTACTATCTTTCACACTCTTGTGGCCTGTAACTCATCTTGCAATGTAGGAAGCCTTTCCCATGAACAGGGATCAAAGCCAGTGTCTTCCTGGGCTCTGTGCCAGGGTCCCAGACCCCCCTGTCAAGGTCCCAGACCCACCTGTCCCAGTCCCAGACCCCTCTGCCCAGGTCTCTTACCTTCCAGGGCGAGCAAAGGAATGCCCTGGACTCCGACAATAACCCAGTCTGCCTTGCTGTGTACTGATACACTTTGCAGCAGTGAACATTTTAGGTAATGCCAGATTCTTATTTAGCATCTTGACACACCGCTGCTTCATTGCAAAACTGCCTCAGCACGGGGAAGATCAGCTTAATTTATTGTCAGTTTAGGTAGATGTTGTGAGAAACAGTGACACAGATTAACCTCATCATCCAGAGACAGTTTTTTATTGCATTTTCTTCACTGTATGCATATCATTTTTGAGTTGTTCTGTAACCTTCAGGGAGGTATCCACTAGTGACCAAAAACTAAAATGGGGATTATGGCAATCATTGTCTTTTAACACACATTTGCACTAAGCTGTAGCTTCAACTTGGTAAGGAAAAGGATAGATTTTCTTTATTCAGTGCACTGTGGAATAAACGGTATAGGAACAGCCACAATCTCAGATCTAAGAACAGCGTGTTCTTGGTCTGAACAGGACATTGTGTTGGTCTGAACAGGATGAGAAAGGACCACAATCCTAATGATTCACCTTTTAGGTAAAACCAGAATGGTTCATGGTGTAAAACTAGCAGGTGATGGAAATAAGAAATGTCCCTGGGCTGTGGCAGGAGCCTGGGAGGCAAACACTTGGAAAAAGAGAGCTGGCAAAGCCAGCCCAAGGTGCAGGCAGGCATTTGGCTGGAGGCAAGAGGGAGCTTGTACTGCCAGCTCGGGAAGGGACTCCAGGCACAGGAGCTGGCCGGCAGCAGGAGCAGCTCCTGCTGGCACTGCCAGGGAAGGACTGTGTCCTAGGGTAACTTTATGATGCTTGTATCTCCAATCGTCTGTTCTGTTTGTGCTGTATATTGAGTCCTGTGATTTTAAGACTAGTTCTAAGAGCAAGGAGAAGCACGGAGTTTGTTTTGACAAAACTGTCTGACTCCTCCACATTCTTCTGCGGACGGGGTGTTCGGCGGAGGCTTGGAGAGACTGCAGGACAGAGATCTTTTTGCTTTTAATTAGTTTCAGCTAGCTAGGGCAGAGAAGTTCCCTGGACTGTTTTTTTTCCTTTTTCTTGGAACTGTTTAAACCTGCTCTGGACTGAAAACCCAGGGGAGCACTGGGGGCTGTACCTGCAGCCCACCGGGGCCTGGACCTCGGCATTTTCCAGCAGCGCCTGAGGGACTGGGACTGAGCAGAGACTGAGAGAGAGCCGAGCTACACCCATGGCAAGAACTTTCTCAATTTGCCATCTCACTCCAGAATGAGAGGCTTTATTGTTTCATATTATTCATTCTTTACTCTTGTATGCACTTTGTTTGTCTAGTAAAATAGTTTTTTCCACTTTTCTCCACAGAGGTTTTTTTACCGGACCAGTTGGAGGGAGGGGTCACTTGGGTTTGCTTCCCAGAGGGATCCTATTCAGGGGTTTTCTCCCAAATTTGTCCCTAAAGCAGGACATACATTTAACTGTCGCCCACTGCAGGGCTCGAGAGAGTGGAAAAAGCTTGTATTGATTATTATTAACTGCATTTTTGGTTGTCCTTTGTGTGGGGATTAAACAGTCAGTGGCCATGTTGCTTCTTGAATTCCTAATGTCTCTTAGAATGGAGTCTTCTCTGTGTTTCTGTTCCCTAGGCTTTTTTGAGGTTTTAATACCTTTCTGGTCCCTAGGTTTGTTTTCTTACCCAGAAATAGCTCCAATATTGTCCCTAACATACAGCTTTTACACTAGGGATGTACAAATTAGAATAGTTATTTTGCTGGGCTCGGTGATTATGGTTTACAGGAAGCTTATTAAGGTACTGGAGTTTGTTCTGGGTATGTTCGGTTTATGGTTTTTTCCTTCTGCCCTGCGTCCTAGTTCCAGCAGAATGTTTTGGGGATTTATCAACAATTGTCCACAGTTTGTTAGAGGAGGAGTAGGGGATGAGGCTCTTCAGCCTCTTCTTTCCTTCTCTTTTGAGTCAGTTACCTCACTTTTGGAGAATGTTCAGGGTCTCCTGAATGTTAAAGACCCCACCTCCCTGGTATTTCACCTGGTGACCTTCCTCTATACGGTTTATAGCTTTTCTAGAATGAGTCACACTCTGCTAAACACTGTAGGGCAGCAGATAGAGGCAAGGGAGCAGGAAGATAAATCAGTCACTCAGGCTGCAGCCAACCCCACAGCTCCTCAGATTGCAGCTAAACCAGACAGTGAGGCTGAGACACTGGCAGTCGCTGCAATAAAGAAAGGAACGAAGCACACGGACAAAACTGATTGACCAGTAGACGATGATTCAGGTGAAGGATCCTCAATGCCTCCTGACACCCAGTCAGGAGTCAAACCAACTGACACACAATCAGAAGCTGAAGCAACTGATGATACACAGTCAGAAGCTGAACCAACTGATACAAAATCAGAAGCCCAACCAACTGGCACAAGATCAGGAGTCCAACCAACTAGTACACGATCAAAAGCCCAACCAACTGCTACAAGATCAAGACCCCGACCAACTTCTACAAGATCAAGAGGTACTATTGAGTCCTTTTCCCTGAAGGACCTTCGTGGCCTAAGAAAGGACTATACTCGATGACCTGATGAATCCATAATTAGTTGGTTAGTCCGTCTTTGGGATGCTGCAGGTGAGGCTACAATGCTGGATGGCACTGAAGCGAGACATCTGGGATCCCTATCACATGATCCAGTTATTGACCAAGAAATGATGAGGGAGGCTAGTCCTTGCAGTCTCTGGGAACGGGTCCTGGGAAGTATGGCACAAAGATATCTGTGTGCCGACGATCTCTATATGCAGCAAACCCAGTGGAAAACCATTGAACAAGGGATTCAGCGCTTGAGAGAAATGGCAGTGGCGGAGATTGTCTTCTCAGATGACATAAACACTAGGAACCCCGACTTGGTACCATGTACACCTGTAATGTGGCGAAAACTTGTACGACTTGGGCCACAAGAATACTCCTCTGCTTTAGCAATAATGAAGTGGGATGAGACAGAGGAGACTGTGCTTGATATGGCGAAGAAGCTCCGAACATATGCAGATGCCGTGCATGGTCCAACACATGCAAGAATTGCAGCTCTGGAAACACAGGTGTGGGGATTAGCAGACAAGATGGAGGAGAATCACAAAGAACTCAAGGAGGACATTCTCCAGATCTCTGCAGTACAGGTTAGAGGCTCTGGCACCACACGCAAACGTTCCCTAGATAGAGAGGGAAAAGGCATCCCACAGGCTAAGCTGTGGGTCCTCCTGCGTGAATGTGGAGAAAACATGAAAAGATGGGATGGAGAATCTACTGATGCTATGACACAACGGCTACATGAATTGTTGGATGGCAAGACTATGAGAGGAAGTTCTAGCAAGAAGGAAGCAGCTCCAGAGAAATAAGGATAATCAGGCTTAGAGGGGCCCTGCCTCTAGCCAGGTAGAGGCGAGGGAAAACTGTGTTTTTTGGACTTTGTAGATTCGTTGGCCTGGCACATCAGAACCACAAAAATATGTGGCCTTAGTTGACACTGGTGCACAGTGCACATTACTCCCATCAAGACATGTGGGGGAAGAATCTGTTTCCATTGCTGGGGTGACAGGGGTTTCACAAGATTTTACTTTAGTGGAGGCTGATGTGAGCCTGACTGGAAATGAGTGGAAGAGACACCCTATTGTGACTGGCCCAGAAGCTCCATGCATTTTGGGCATAGACTTCCTCCGAAATGGGTATTTCAAAGACCCAAAGGGATTTAGGTGGGCATTCGGGATAGCAGCTGTAGAGACAGAGGGTGTTAAGCAGTTGAATACCTTGCCTGGACTATGAGAGAACCCATCTGCTGTAGGTCTTCTGAAGGTGGAAGAGCAACAAGTGCCAATTGCCACTTCAACAGTGCAACGCCGACAGTACAGAACAACTCGAGATGCTGTGATCCCCATCCACAAGATGATCCGTGAGCTGGAGACTCAAGGGGTGGTCAGCAAAACCCACTCACCCTTCAACAGCCCCATCTGGCCTGTGCGCAAGTCTGACGGAGAATGGAGATTGACTGTGGACTACCGTGCCTTGAACGAAGTGACTCCACCATTGAGTGCTGCTGTGCAGGACATGCTGGAACTCCAGTACGAGCTGGAGTCCAAGGCAGCAAAATGGTACGCCACAATTGACATTGCTAATGCATTTTTCTCCATTCCTCTGGCTGCAGAATGCAGGCCTCAGTTTGCCTTCAGATGGAGGGGAGTGCAGTACACCTGGAACCGATTGCCCCAGGGGTGGAAACACAGCCCCACCATCTGCCATGGACTGATCCAGGAAAAGGGTGAGGCTCCGGAACATCTACAGTACATCGATGACATCATTGTGTGGGGAAACACAGCAATGGAAGTGTTTGAGAAAGGAGAGAAGATCATCCAGATTCTCCTGAAGGCTGGCTTCGCTATCAAGAAGAGCAAAGTTAAGGGACCTGCTCGAGAGATCCAGTTTCTGGGAGTAAAGTGGCACGATGGAAGGCATCAGATTCCCACTGAAGTCATCAATAAGATCACAGCACTGTGTCCACCAACCAACAAAAAGGAAACACAAGCTTTCCTAGGCACCATAGGTTTCTGGAGGATGCACATTCCTGAGTACAGCCAGATTGTGAGCCCTCTCTACCTGGTCACCTGCAAGAAGAACGATTTCCACTGGGGCCCTGAACAGCAACAAGCCTTTGCCCAGATCAAGCAGGAGATCGCTCATGCAGTGGCCCTTGGCCCAGTCAGGACGGGACCAGAGGTGAAGAACGTGCTCTACTCAGCAGCCGGGAGCCATGGCCTGTCCTGGAGCCTTTGACAGAAGGTGCCCGGGGAGACTCAGGGCTGACCACTGGGATTTTGGAGTCGAAGCTACCGAGGGTCTGAAACCAACTACAGTCCCACAGAGAAGGAAATCTTGGCTGCCTATGAAGGAGTTCAAGCCGCCTCAGAAGTAGTAGGCACTGAAACACAACTCCTGCTGGCACCTCGACTACCAGTGCTGGGATGGATGTTCAAAGCAGAAGTTCCCTCTACCCACCATGCCACCAATGCCACATGGAGCAAATGGATTGCCCTCATCACTCAGCGCACCCGCATTGGAAACCCAAATCGCCCTGGGATTTTGGAAATAACTACAAACTGGCCGGAAGGTGAAAACTTTGGTCTCATGGATGAAGAGGAGCAGGAACAAGTGACACATGCTGAAGAAGCTCCACCATACAACCAACTGCCAGCAGAAGAAACACGCTATGCTCTTTTCACTGACGGTTCCTGCTGCATCATTGGGATGAAACGAAAGTGGAAAGCAGCTGTATGGAGTACCACAAGACAGGTTGCACAAGCCACTGAAGGAGAAGGTGGGTCAAGCCAACTCGCTGAGCTCAAAGCTGTTCAACTGGCCCTGGACATTGCTGAAAGAGAGAAGTGGCCAAAGCTCTACCTCTACACTGATTCGTGGATGGTAGCCAATGCTCTGTGGGGATGGCTGGAGAAGTGGAAAAAGGCCTACTGGCAGCATAGGGGAAAACCTATCTGGGCTGCAGATGAGTGGAAAGACATAGCCACTCGGGTAGAGAAGCTACCTGTCAAAAGTCCATCATGTAGATGCCCATGTCCCCAAGAGTCGGGCTAATGAGGAGCACCAAAACAACGAGCAGGTAGATCAGGCTGCAAAGATAGAAGTGTCAAAGACTTAGATTGGCAACACAAGGGAGAGTTGTTCCTAGCTCGATGGACCCATGATGCCTCAGGTCACCAGGGCAGAGATGCCACCTATAAGTGGGCACAAGACCGAGGGGTGGATCTAACCATGGACAGTATTTCTCAGGTTATCCATGACTGTGAGACGTGTGCTGCCATCAAGCAGGCCAAGCGGGTGAAGCCCCTATGGTATGGCGGGCGATGGTCCAAGTATAAGTACGGGGAAGCCTGGCAGATTGACTACATCACCCTTCCCCAAACCCGCCAAGGCAAGCGCTATGTGCTCACAATGGTGGAAGCCACCACTGGATGGCTGGAGACCTACCCTGTGCCCCATGCTACTGCCTGGAACACCATCCTGGGCCTTGAAAAGCAAATCCTGTGGAGACATGGTACCCCTGAGAGAATTGAGTCTGACAATGGGACTCATTTCAAGAACAGCCTTATTAACACCTGGGCTAGGGAACATGGCATTGAGTGGCTGTACCATATTCCTTATCATGCGCCAGCAGCCGGGAAAGTTGAACGATGCAATGGCCTGCTTAAAACCACCTTGAAGGCACTGGGTGGGGGGACTTTCAAGAACTGGGAGATAAATTTAGCAAAGGCCACCTGGTTAGTGAACACTCAAAGTTCCACCAACCGAGCAGGCCCTGCCCAATCTGAGCCCCTGGGAACAAGAGGTGGAGATAAGGTTCCAGTGGTACACATGAGAAGAATGCTGGGAAAAACTGTTTGGATTAATTCTGCCTCCAGCAAAGACAATCCTGCTCCTGGGGTTGTTTTTGCTCAGGGACCTGGCTGCACATGGTGGGTGATGCAAAAGGATGGAGAGACCCGCTGCATACCTCAAGGGGACCTTGTTTTTCGGTGAACACTGTGACTGTGTCTGTATTTGTATTCACATGTATATATATGTATATTATTTAAAAGTTTAAATTCAATATAATATGTTGGTATGGGAAAAAATTTGGGGTGGATAATGTTGAGGGTTAAGTTTTCCTGTAGAATTCCACCCCCCCCCCATAAGTTGCTAGGAGACTAAATACTGATAGTTAAAGAGTGCTCAACCCGGACAAAGGAAGTTGATCACTTAGTTTTGGGGGAGGGAAAAGGCTCCCGGGAGCTGAGGGTGGTGGACACATCTGCTCTCGGTTTTCCAGGGAGCACGGTCGGGCAACTGGGAGCTGCCTGGAGTCCACGGTTAACAGAGGAGTCTGGTCCTAGGAATTCTATCATCTGTTGGAGCGCCCAGGAATTCGGAGTTTCTTCGCTGTCCTGCTGGATTTTGGGTCAGCCCGGGTCCAGCCACTGCGGGTTCTCCAGCATTGCTCGCTTCGCCTGCCAGGACACCCCCTGCCTGCCGAGGACAATCCACCGCTTCCAGCCATCAGTGCCGGAGTTTCCACCGTTTGCCCCTCGGGGTTCTTAGTTCTGTTTTACTATTATTATAATTGTTGTTGTTGTTGGTCTGTCCTGTTATAGTTACTAGTAAAGGACTGTTATTCCCTTTCTCATAGCTCTGACTGAAATTTTTTTTATTAATCTTCCAAATTATAATAACATGGAGGGAAGGATTTGAATTCCTCATTCCTAGAGAGGCCTGCCCCTCCCTAACAGACACCTGTCTTTTCAAACCAAGACAATAACCTAATACATAATTGTTTAGAAATTATCCAATACCAAACAAAAGTTCGAGGGGATCTTGAAGAACAAGCCCTTTCAGAAGGGGAAATAATCTATGTGGATGGTTCCTCCAGAGGTCTACAAGGAAAAAGAATGTCAGGGTATGCAGTAGTTGATGGGAAAAACATGCAAACTATTGAAAAAGGAAAATTACTTTCAAACTAGTCAGGTCAAACTTGTGGATTATATGCTCTAAAAAAAGCACTGGAATATTTAGCACACAAGAAAGGAACTATATATACTGATTCGAGGAATGCTTTTGGAGTAGTACATACTTTTGGAAAAATCTAGGAAGAAAGAGGATTATTTAACTCAAGAGGAAAAAGATTAGTACATGAGGGACCCATTTTAGAGATTTTAGAAGCATTAAAACTACCTGAAGAAATAGCTTAAGGGACACCAAAGAGGATGACCCCAGAAATAAGAGGAAATAAGTTAGCAGATCAGGAAGCTAAGGATGCAGCAGAAAATGGAGCTGAAAGAGTTATGTTAATATTAACTCCAAATGAAGAAAAGTGGAAATCCCAATGTTTAGTGAAGCAGGGAAAAAAGAATTAAACAAGATAGGAGGAGAACAGGCTGAATCAAGGAAATGGAAACTTCCTTATGAAGACAATTACTTAATAAAATACTAGCTAGAAAAATATTAGAAGACATGCATCAGAAAACCCACTGGGGTACTCAGGCTTTGTGTGATCATTTTTTAAGGAACTATGGATGCATTGGGATTTTTGGAGTAGCAAAACAAGTAACTGAAAAATGGATAACTTGCCAAAGGATAAACAAAAAAGTGATGAGAAAAACAACATTAGCATGTCATGTGTTATCTCTTCGACCATTTCAAAGTATCCAAGTAGATTTTACTGAACTTCCTCAAGTACAAAAATGGAAGTATTTATTAGTAATAACGGACCATCTAACTCATTGGGTAGAAGCAGTTCCCACTACTAAGGCCTCAGCCAACAAAGTAAGTAAGACCCTTTTAGAACAGATTATTCCCAGATACGGAATGGTTAATAGAATAGACTCAGACAGAGGAACGCATTTTACGCCAGAAGTGTTACAACAGATAATTCAATCTTCAGGGATAAAATGGGAGCTGCATACCCCATGGGATCCACAGAGTTCTGATCGTGTAGAAAGGATGAACCAGACTTTGAAGAGAACTTTGACCAAATTAATACTTGAAACCCAAATGTCATGGGTACAATGCCTACATTTGGCCTTACTGAGGATCTGAACACAACCCAGGTCAGACCTGGGAGTGTCACCGTGTGAAATGATGTTTGGGTTACCCTTTTTAACCACCCAACATGAAAATGCTACCTATGAGGTAGGGGAAATGAGCGTTAAAATATACATTAATACCATTGCAAAAACTCTTGAAAACTTATGGTTGAAAGGAATAATCCCTCAAACTACACCTTTAGACGTTAAAATCCATAATGTTCATCCAGGGGAATGGGTGCTAGTAAAAACCTGGAAAGAACAATCTTTAACTCCTCAATGGGAAGATCCTTTTCAGGTATTGCTGACAACCGAGGCTGCGATCCGGACCAAGGAACGAGGGTGGATCCACACCAGCAGAATCAAAGGACCTGTGGAAGAACCTAAGGAGTGGATGATTACATCTGAACCGGGTGATACAAAACTGACTCTTAAACGGGGACTGGGTGGTAATGAACTGGGAAGACCCAAATGGTCCAAGAAACATACACAGGATCACACCTAATTGGGAGATAAGGCCAAGCTTATATCAGGGGTTTCAAGTACCGCCTGGACCAGCTTTGAGACGCCTCCGATACCCTCTTTGGGGAGGAATACTTCCACTCCCAACAGGAGGATCAGGCAGAGAACTCTTGTATTCACGCCTTAGCCTGTGATGCAAAGAGGAAGAGGAGTTGCAACTTCCATCAGTGCCAGACCAAATACCCTGTTTGATCCACCCAAATACCAGACATGCTAGCTAGGTTAAATGTAAATGTTTAGATTGTGGGAAGAATTAGTATTGTAGTTCACACAAGCAACACTCTCGTTGCAGGAAGTGTCAAGGGCCAAATCGATCTCATATGCAAGTAGAATTCGAAGTAACTGAAATAGTAACTGTGTTTTGTGGATGGGAATTATTAGTGCCTGTTGAATGGGAGATACCTGAAGAACAGTGGGAAACAACAGTTAAGGAGCGTCACAAACGATTTGTCTGGAAATTAGCTAAGAGGAAGTGACAAGGAGATAGAGGGCAAGACCAGATTGGCCTCTGTATTCGCCACCAAGAAGATCAAATACACCTGCTGTGGGTTGCAACCCCATAGGCATGGGAGGTGGGAGTATAAGCCATACTGGACCTCTGTTACTCCTTTTTCTGTCTCTCAATTTTTGTCTTCTCCCTTTTGGGATATCGACAAGGCCATGGTACAGATGTTACCAAAAGCTGTACATGGAAAGACACCGAGGTTCTTTTTTCATTTCTCACACTCATGTCAAAAGTCACTGTTATAACCCATCCAAACTGGGCAATTGCATACATAAAGGGAAAAAGTACTGGATTGCAGAGAACTTAGGAACAAGTGGTAGCAGGATGGGAAGTCAGTGCCCAAAAGAGGAGAGATGGATTTGTTTTATCTACATTACTGAGCACAAAGCACAAGATTTAGTAAAAGAGCAATTAATAAGCCAAAAGTCTAAGTCAGTACAACCACCTAAGCCTGTGCCAATTTCAATCAACGATTTGTATACCAAACTTGAACAGCAATTAGAAAAAGAAATAGATATCTCAAGGATGGGTAAAAATCAGTTTGTAGAATTAGGGGAAAGAATAAGTAAGGAACTTAACATAACCAATTGTTGGGTCTGTGGAGGGGCTTTGATGTCAGAAGAATGGCCATGGAAAGGCAGCAGCTTAGGCCCAATTGAGCTTCTAAAATGGAACCAAGCAAGTACAAGTAGAGAAAACAGAGCAGAAGGGTGGATTTTAAGCTCAACAGTGATAGGGGAAGAATGTCTCTGGCGCACTGGGAAAAGGTTCCTTCATGAAGTAGGAAAAACACCCTGTAAAAGATATAAGGTTAGTAATGGAACTTCTGTATGGTGGGTCCCAGAAGAACCAACCGTGTATTGGACCCAAGAAAAAGCAAAAAAAGTGAATTGTAAGTATGATAACAAAAGAAAACTTTTTCAATGTAATGATACAGGTAAAAATCCTTACTACGGCATCCCGGAAATTTCCAAATTTTGGGAGAATATAGATCAACAAAAATTTAACTATTGGAAAGCTCCAGACGGCTTATTTTGGATAGGCAGAAAAAGAGCATACCCAAAACTCCCCTCTCAGTGGAAAGGGAGCTGCACTCTGGGAATTATACAGCCAGTATTTTTTCTTTTACCAGGACCTGATGGGGATCAATTAGGAATACCAGTTTATGAGGATCTAAAGAGAAACAAAAGAGAATCGATTAGAGGATTCCAAACATGGGAAGATGAGGAATGGCCCCCTGAACGCATACTGGAAACATATGGGCCAGCCACCTGGGCACAAGATGGGAGTTGTGGATATCAAACCCCAATTCATATGCTAAATCGTATTATAAGACTTCAAGCTACTGTAGAGATAATAACGAACAAAACTGGTCAGGCAATGGAATTAATATCAAGGCAACAAACCCAAACAAGAGTGGCTGTGTATCAGAATAGGTTGGCTTTAGACTGTCTATTAGCTGAAGAAGGGGGTGTTTGTGGAAAGTTCAATACATCAGATTGTTGTTTAAAAATAGATGACAATGGAGATGCCGTCCTGGACATAGTCAATGATATCAGAAAAATCGCCCACGTCCCAGTTCAAAAGTGGGAATCAATGCTAAATACTAGCTGGTGGGATAATGTGTTGGGAGTAGAATGGTGGAAAAAGTTAGGCTTCTTCCTTTTATGTGCTACAGCTGGTCTAATATTTCTTCCTTGTTTGATCCCCTGTTTCATTCAGCTCATCACCAGTGTGGTACAAGGCATGCAATTAGTGAACATTGACCAAAAGTTGCCTACAACAACAACACCACAAAGGATTATGGTGTTAAAGAAACAAAATAATATAGAAGACCCCTTCAAAGAAGCGAGATTGATTTGTGAAAAAAATGAGTGAATAATGAAGGCTAGAAAACAATGAATATTGCTCGAGCCAAATTAATTATAAAAAGAAAGAGGGAGGATTGTGAAAAGTGCATATTATCTGCCTCTACGCAAGATATTTACTATATGGATTATGTTGTATTGATTGTTAATGTTGTATTAATATTTTGATAGTATGGTAAATGTAGTTTTGTAGTTAAAATGTAGTTTTTATGCACCAACCACAGGAAAACGTAAATCTTTCAGAGAAAAAAGAATTTACTACTTCCTTATCAGAAGAGACCAACTCCTCCTGCCTCGCTCAGCCTTGTGGACGCCATAGAGATTAAAGGAAAAAAGTGATACTAACCAGAGACAATTCTTTGTTTGAATGGAATTTATGCATCATGTATGAAATGTATGAATATTCAACAGGCTATTGCTTTTAAGAGATAATCCTTTGTTAACAGGGATCTTTCTCCAGAGCTTTTTGCTTGGGGAGGTACCCAGACGTCTGTAACTTTGTTTTTTATTGTCTCGTATTGTCCTAACTCTAATTGTTCAATTTTTTTACTCTAATTCTATTTTTATAACCATCTTATTTACTATTAAACTTTCAAAATTTTAAAAACAAGTGATTGGTGTTTTTCACAAGGTATTTATACATGTTCATGTTAGTAATCCCCTCCCAGTTTCTATTCCCCGTTGTGATGTTTAGTTTCCGTTCTTCGATGTGATGTCTACTTTCTAGTTTTCATTGTTTCTGGTGGTCAGTGGGGTCGTCAGAGTCTTTATACTTCACCCTTCGCTGACCTCTGGTTCCTTTTCATGGCAGTTTTGCCTTGCTTGCAGTTTCATACAGTTCCATCTTTGCTTAACCATTCCGCTTAGTAACCACAACACTTTGTTCAGTTATCCTTCCTCTAGTTTCACCTGGCAGTTTCACAAGATTTATCTTCGTACGGGTCCCATGTCACAATCCCATTATATACATATTTATATCTAACACAAATCATAGCTTAATTTCACACAATCCCTCATCTTCTTTTTTATCTCCTTGATTTGTTTTTCTTTTCAGATTGTTTTAATATCTTTTGGACTACAGTTTTCTTTCTATTTCCTTTGGTTAAAATCATCAGTTTGTGTGTCTCTCCTTGAGAGGCTAAATTTAGGTCGACAGGCATAGCTGATATTTGCATGCTTTAAATAATAAAATGTATAAATCTAATAAAACATGGAATAAAATGGGGGGGAAATAAAAATAATCCTAGTAGTAAACACATTATCAGAAACACTACCTTTTTTTTTACCAAGTTCTTCTGAATAACTGATTCCACCAGTCATCTTGGAGGATTGAATTCCAGGTCTGGACAGGCACATGTGCAATTTGTTTAATATCTTCAGCAATTTTGAAAACAATCTCTCCATTGTCATCAATTTCCAAACTACATCCTGATGCATTAAACTTTCTACATTCTCCTCCCTCTTCAGCCAATAAATAATTTAGGGCCAGATGTCACTAGAGCACATGAAAAGAAATGATACTCACACATCCAACTCCAGAACAAAAGAAGGCTAGTTTATTTCGACTGAGACATAAACTTTATAGAATTAAGGATTTTAGAGAGGTTAAGATTTTAGTTAGAGATAATCTTTGCTGAAATTAACTAAAGTAGATAGGTAGGCTTTGCTGAAATTAAAAGTTAGTAATTAGCTGAGAGAAACTGGTTTTGGGATCACTCTTCCATATTAGAATAACTGATTACTTGTCAACTTTATGTTTGGTTAGCTGTGTTTATAATGAAGAATACAGAAACTGACAAATAGCTTTTAGGAACATAAGACAATTGTAGGCCTCCTCTTCCCAGAAACCAATTGAACAGTCACAAAACCAGAAAATAGGAGTCCTACCAAGGGTTCATTTATCACATTTGCATTGAAAAGGTAGAAAGGTCAGAACGAGGAAGACTTCTTTACTTCCTCATTTTGGGGACCCCTCCCCATGAAAAGGACGACCGACCCATTTCAAAGAACAAACTACACATGCTTAATAGCTTTTTAGCTAATTACCATACAAAGCTGGGAATGGGATGTACCAGGTTTATGAATATGCACTTGTGTTTTGGGTATTCAATGCTTCTGTAAATAAAAGGACTCTGTGATCACCTGTAAATTGCGGTGTGAATTTGGGAGCTATCCCACATGCTGCCCAGTGTATAATAAACATACACTTTCTAACTTTAAACTGTTAGAGAGTTTTTGTCCATCACAGTTGGGTATCGATACTAGATCAGTACTCACATTTTCTTTAATAAGTCAAGATGAACTTGCTTATATAGATTCTGGACAATGACCAGGGATTGGACAGTAAGGTTGCCACCTCTCCACTCCACTGGCCAGGCTAGAAGTCCCTCAACTGTCCCTCATCAGAGATGAATGTGAAAACAACCACTTTGTTTATGTTACAAGCATGAAAAGGCTCCACTACAGAAATGTAAACATTCACAGAAGGCTAAACCTCAGGGCAACAGCCAGCCCGTTCTGATACACCACCACCCTGGTTTGGGATAATTGCTTTGCTAGTAGTTCTAGGGCTCTTGCTGTTTCATTAGTGATTACTTTTACAACTGCTTGCAGTTTAATAGTATACTTTAACACATATACAGGGGTTCGGTATCCCCAGCTTCCATCCTGAGCCCAGGTAGTGGGTCTGTAGCATTCAATAATTTTTTCTGGTGGCCATTCTTCATCTCTCCAAGTTTGAGTCCCTCCTGTTAGATCTGTTTTCTATTTTCAGTGTATTTGCTCTTATAGTGGTTTTCCCAATATCCTGTCTTGTGGTTTTGGTAACAAAAAACCCCTGGTTGTATTATCCCAATTGTATAACTGCCTCTCCAGTCCTTAGGTAACTTACTTATAGGCCCATTTCCGCAAATCCAAAACATACCTTCTGAAGCGTCCCAGTCTATTGTGGTCCTTGGGAGGTTTCCCCAAAATGTCTTTAGATTTTCTACCTTCTGGACAGGATTTCCTATGCTCCTATTGCACTGAAGTAACCCTGATTCCTTTACTGTACAATTGTTGTTATTAAACGGACTCCAATATTTATTAGGTGCCTCCAGCCACTACCAATTAGCTGTAGAGTTTGTGGTATATACCTTCTTACAGGGGGTCTCTCCTACTTTGGTTTTAAAAGTATTCCTTTTTTTGGGGGGGAACAAACACTTGTTCCTTACCACTGAATCTGTTAGTACCCATCCTTTAGGACTGTCTTCTGATTTGGTAATTTTATTTCAATTCCATTTTAAAATTTGCTTAATCTCTAGCCCTGCACACCTCTGTGGCTGCTGTTCTGTCATATGGGAATTTTTATAAATCTTGCAATTAAAACCATTTAATTCAGCTGCTACTTGCTGCATCAAGTCTAAAACTAAATTTTGGCTCAAGGTGGGAAAATTTAATTTGGAGACCTTCTTTTTTAGGTTATCATATAAATCAGAATCTGGGTTTTCAGAGTGTGTTGTTTTCTTTATATTTTTATTTCCTTTTGAACTCAACTTTCTTTATACGGGTCCTGTACTCCCCTGTTATCAGTATGTCCTTACATGCCTGATTTGGTGAAACATATATATTCCTCTCCCCTGGCACATACATAGCTACTAATTGATCTTCCTTATTCTTTGTTTTGGCCGATCTAAAATTCTTGTCCACTCTCAGTATATTTTTGCAACTTCTCCTGGGCACAGTATTTTGCATTCACACGAGTGTTTGCTACCGTGGCAGATATAAAGCCTCATCCATATCAGACAGTTTGATAACACTGGGTGCATGACCCTGCCCAGGCCGGATTTAGACTCAAGGTAGTAATTGTGAGTAGGGGTCCAGTATAACGTACCCTTCCATTCCACCAACCTATTGGGTTGTCACCAACAGCTGGGGTCTGCATCTTTTTCATGGCAAGGGTAGGGGTTAATCTCGTCTTGCTCCCTGATGTTGCTTTTTGGGTTTTTTTCACCCACTGACTCTTTACTCTCTCTTAATTCTTTGCCTTTACCTGGTAGGTTGTCGAGGTCACACTCCACTCTTTTAAGATCTGTTTTTGCCCACAAATTGTGTTTAGTCTTGTTCACCCATAGCTTCCACTATTTTTTATTATCCTGGTGTACTCAGCCTGTTGTCACTAATATTTTCAGTGCTAGATCTGTTTCCTTCTGGATCTAACTTTCACAACTTAAACAAAGGCCTCTCGGAATCCTGGCTCCCGAGAAGTGGGCATACCACAACTCTCTACATTCTGTGTATATAAAACGGCCCTAGGGTTTACAGTCACAATTCAGGCTGGGACATTCTACTTCTCTTGGTCTTAGGTGGTTCTTTTTAGGATGTCTCCTTGACATTCTCTTGCCCTTCTTTTCCAAGGTTATTTGTAGATCCCTGGGCTGTGAGGTGATTTTCCACTGCCGCCATTGGTGATTCCACTGGTTCTTTGCCTTTTGATGTGTGAATCCCCCTTTCTTTTCTGTTCTCACTGATGTGTCTGTTGTTAAGAGAGTTAAATATAGACCTTCCCATTGAGTCATTGAAAACCTATATAGTCACAGACAAAGACCCTCTAACTAATTAAAGTTAGAAAGTGGTATGTTTATTCACCGGCGGGTGGCACAGGAGTCATCTCTGAAAGGCGTGGCCGCCCCGAACAAGGCTCTTTGCTCCCTATTTATTTTCCAAGATCTTACATACAATACATATGCATAACCCCAACACCTCCCATCCCCACTCTGTATTAAAATGAGGCTATTAGTCCTTCACGTGTGCGAAGTTCTTCTCTTGAATTGGGTCGGTGGTCTCGAATTGGGTCAGTGGTCTCAAAGGATGAAGTCAGGAGAGTCTTCATCAAGTCTCTGTGACCCTCTGGCACTGTCCAACGTCCCCTGCTTTGTGATGGATTGATACGAAGTCCAGGTGCTGGCCATTGTTCTTAGTGGTTTCAATCTGTTATTATGACGGTTCACTTACTCCACTTTTTCTATCAACAAGCTCATAATATAACAGTTAGCTCTAGCTTGGGCATCTAATAATCATTAACCTACCATTTACTAATCTAACTTACATCTTGATCAATACAAATTGCTTCTAATCCTTAGCTAAAATCTTAACTCTTTAAAGTCATGTCTCACCATTTTGGGGTTAAAGTCTCTTCTTTCCAGCTTTTAATAAATACTACGTCTCCTGGTTGTATCTTATGAATTTTAAACCCCAGTGGTCCCGTTTGGGCTAGCATTCCTTTTTCCTTTAACTTGGTCACATGCTGTCCAATTGTTTGGATATAATTTGGAATAGATATGTCTTCAATCATTATTGATGTTTGGGGTATTTCCTGGGAATATGGCATTCCATAAAGCATTTCATATGCTTAAAGCCCCGTATCTGCATTGGGAAGTGTTCTTATGTTAAGCAAGGCTAGAGGTAAATATTTTAGCCATGACATCTTAGCCTCAATCATTCATTTGGTTAATTGTTGTTTTAGAGTTTGGTTCATCCTTTCCTCCCTCCCAGAACTCTGAGGGTGCCAAGGAGTATAATATTCCCAGGAAATACCCATGGCTTGTGCTACCCCCTTAATAACACTAGAGGTAAAACGGGGGCCCTGATCAAAATCAATGGCCCAAATAACTTCAAATCAGGAAATAATTTGTTCCAATAATATTTTAACTACAAATTTGGCAGTGGCCCTTGCAGCTGGGCAAGCTTTTACCCAGTGAGTGTTAGTTGGACTACTAACACTAAAAGATACTTCCATCTACCAACTTTTGGAAGCTCAGTATAATCCACTTGAACCCTCTCAAAGGGTCGGTATGCTATTTTTCTGTCAGGGTTTGTCTCATTACTTTCTTGTTAATCTTCTGACAGGTAGGACACCCTTGTGTTATTTGTTTGGCTATTTAAAAAGTCATAATACAGCCATAATACTTTAAAAAAAATGATCACACAAGGTCCTTGTTCCCCAGGGAGTGCATTGATGTAATTGGTTTAAAATCCTCCATGCACAGGCCTTGGGCAAAAATTCTATTCCATCCAAGAGTACCCATTTCCCCCTGTTCTTTCTTAGCCTCTAATTTTTAATAGGTTCCTCCCCTGAGAGCTATAAGCTTTTGGCAGCTCTTCCCAAACCTCTGTTGTATTTACCTGAATTGTTGTTGGGTTTTTTGGGGGGTTTTTTGCTTTTTTTTTTAAATTTAAAAGCTGATTTTTTCACAGCCCAATCAGCTGTGTTATTTCCCCTTGCTAAATATCTTATTCCCCTCTAATGGCCTTTTACATATATTACCGGTATCTCTTTTGGTCCCTTTAGTGCTTCAAGCACTTTGAGTATCAATTCTTAAAGAATCAACCTTTTCCCTTGGGTGTTGATCAAACTTCTTTCTTTCCAAATCTTCCTAAAGGTATGTGCAATCCCAAAAGCATATTTTGAATCAGTATAAAGAGTCTCCAATTTGTCTTTTAGGAGTTCTAAAGTCTGATACAAAGCATATAACTCACAAGCCTGAGATGACCAGCTGGAACTTAATCTCTTCTCTTCTCTTCTCTTCTCTTCTCTTCTCTTCTCTTCTCTTCTCTTCTCTTCTCTTCTCTTCTCTTCTCTTCTCTTCTCTTCTCTTCTCTTCTCTTCTTC
>NW_026690393.1:0-34165 GCF_015227805.2 Hirundo rustica | reverse complement strand
GGCTGGAGGCACCAGTGAGTACAGAACTGACAGGGCCAGATCCAGAGATGGGGAGGACATGGAGGGGGGCTTCAGGTGAGCAAATAAACCACTGCTGACAAACAAGGACACCACAGCCAGGCGAGGGAGGCACGTGGAAAAGGCTTTGTGTCCTAGGAGGCCCCACTTTGCCCAAGGAGAGCCTTGCATCCATGAGATTCCCTGTTGTCACAATGCTCTGCTGGGTTCCATGGGGCTGTGCTGTGTCACAGTGGACACTGAGCTCCACGTGCCCTGGCACTCTCCAAGTGGCACCTGGCTTCCATGAGGCTCCGCTGTGTTTGCAGTTGACACTTGGTTCCCCAAGATGTCCTTGTGTCACAGAGCTCTCCTGGTGCCATGAGGCCTGGCTGTGTTGATGCCTTCAAGAACCCAGAAATAAAGTAACAGCCTTGGAGATAATATTATAGAGGAGGTAATAGATAGGCTGATCTTTATTGGAAGCTTACAAGGGGCAGATATGGAAAATGTCCACAAAACACCCAGCCCCCCAAAGGGTGAATACAGTTCTATAAATTTAGCAGATTAGCACATTTGACAAAAATCACCAATTAGGAGCACAGGTGGTGAGGCATGACAAAGTTCCTTGCAAGAGTCACTCTATCCATGACTGGACACTTCAGGCACAGCAAGGAAGGAAAGCAACAACACAACCAAACAAAATCCAGGCAATCAAACCAGAAATGAACCGAGGACTGTCCCGGTGTGTGTGACAAGAGGACAGTGAGGGCAAGGATAAAAGGAACACGGCCTAAAAGCGTCACAGAGCTCCAACTTAACAGGACTTGACATACCCGAACCCTTAACCTTCAACTTCACAATTTAGCAAAAGAACAGCACTTGACAGTATTTATCTGAACTTATAAACTATGACTTAATCATTTACAGAGGAATAGGATTTAACTTCGCATATAACTTGTATTAAAACTGGAATTATGGTAAGGCACTTCACAAAGTACTGACTCAGAAAACTCTAAACCCTGCAACTTCAAGTTATCCAGATTTTGAGAAGAGGAAGTCAGGAGAAGGGAGAGAGATCCACAAGTCAGGGCCTTGGATCCAGCGCCATCTCAGCTGCTGTGAGCTCCAGGGCCGTGGGACGTGTCAGTGTCACACCCGTGTCACATCCTCACCTGCTCTGGCCCCTCTCACAGGTGGGGTTTTCAGGGTGCCAGGGGCTTGGCAGCCACTTTGGGGCTGGACCAGAGGCTGCAGTGTCTGGGGCAGTGACCATCGCAAAACCACCTCAGAAACCTGGGATGCACCAAAATCCCTTCAAGAACATGGAATATCCAAAAACTCACTCAAGAACGGGTTCCCCCTCCCGTCATCATCCCAAACCTTTGACTGTCTCATTGCAGGTTTCACCACACCTTCCCAATCCCCACCCAAACCCATCTCACACCTTCTGGACATCAAGACCCCCTTCCCAAGCCCTATTTTCCCTAATCCCACCCCTCCCAATCCCCATCCCACCCATCCTGCCCCACCCAGTGCTCACCTCACCCCTCCTGATCTGCATCTCACTTTGCCCAACCCCTTTCCAACCCCATTCCACACTGAGGGGCTGAGGAATTGAGTAATTTTGGGGTGGGATTGAGTAGTTTTCAGTGGCAATGAGTGTTCTTGAGGTGACAGATCAAACCATCTTGCCTCATTGAGCGATAAGAAGTGGAGACAACCACACCAAATACCCCCAAATCCTCCCAAGTATCACCGGGAATCCAAGATTCTCTTGAAACACAAGGAAAAAGTGAGCATTGATATGCTTTTGACGTATTTGTTGATTTTCAGCCCAATTTTGCTGGTTTTAAAAGGAGGAAGATGAATCAAAAGAATATTAGGGACAACCAAACTAAAGGATCACCAGCCCAGTGTCTTCCCAATGTGGGTCCCCTGATGGGGGATGGAGTTGGAGCGCTGCAGGAAGCTCTTCCCACAGTCGGGGGCACTTCCAGGGCTTCCCTTACCACTGCCTCTCTTGATGTTTGGTCAAGGTAGAGCTGTGTGAGAAGCTCTTCCCACACCGGGGACACTCGTAGGGCCTCTCCCCAGTGTGGATGCGCCGGTGGCTGATGAGGTGGGAGTTGCGCTTGAAGCCCTTCCTGCAGTCAGGGCAGCGGAAGGGCCTCTCCTCTATGTGAATCTGCTGGTGCTTGAGGAGATTGGAGCTGGTCTGAAATCTCTTCCCACACTCAGGACACTCGTAGGGCCTCTCCCCTGTGTGGATCATTTGGTGGATGATCAGCTGGGACCTCTGGTTGAAGCCCTTCCCACATTCCCCACACTTGTATGGCCTTTCCTCAGCGTGGATGTTCTGATGGCGGATCAAGTGGGATCTGTGGCTGAAGCTCTTCCCACACTGCTCACATTCGTAGGGCCGTTCCTTGGTGTGGATCCTCTGGTGGCGGATCAGGTTGGAGCTCTGGCTGAAGCTCATCCCACATTCCCCACACTCGTAGGGCCTCTCCCCAGTGTGGATGCGCCGGTGCCTGATGAGGTTGGAGTTGTGCTTGAAGTCCTTCCTGCAGTCAGGGCAGCGGAAGGGCCTCTCCTCTGTGTGAATCCGCTGGTGCCGGTGCAGAGTGGAGCTGGTCTGAAACCTCTTCCCACACTTGGGACACTCATAGGGCCTCTCCCCAGTGTGGATCATCTGGTGCTGGACAGTGGTGTTGCGCTGGCTGAAGCTCTGTCCACCTTCCTGGCAGAGGGTCGGATTTTCCTCCTCAGTGCACCCTGGGATGGGTTTGGAGTCCTTCCTCCTCTCGGATCTCGGTCGTTTTTTCTCCCTGTTGGCTTCCTGTGCTACGGAGCTGCTCAAAACGGCCTCTTCCACAAGGTTCTGCTGCAGGGATTTGTCCTCCCTGGTCTCCATCCTCAGCTCCTTGTCTGGGGGAGGAAGGACAAGGACAGGATGGGATTTGCCTCCGTGCCACAGGGAAGGGGAAGGAGATCCCCCAGTGCATCCCCGGCAGGACGGTGTCAGCAGCGGGGTTGTCCTGCAGCCGGGGGCCAGGCTGGGCTGGGAGATGGAGCAGGAGAGAGGGGGAAAGGGGCACTGACTTCCTCCTCACCTGCCTGGCTGTCCATGGGCATCTTCCTCTTCCTCACAGCCTCCTCCTCCATCTGGCCAAGGTTTGGGAATGGGAAATCCTGATTTGGGGAGAAACAAGGCATGAGCACGTTGAGTTTCAAGGTCCCCTGCCCAAGCCCATCTCTAGAAGTCACTGGGCATCTGGGGCCCATGAAAACCTCCCAACAAAATGATTCAGCCCTGAAAATGCCTCCCAGGAATTCTCTGTCTCTGTTCTTCCCCCTTTGGTCTTCAGGGGTTCCCCCTGTCCCAGCTGCTGGGGGTCACACTCGTACTGGGGTCCTGCATCTATTTGGTCACCGCCCTCCCCAGGCTGCTGGGAGTCCCAGGAATACAAAGTTTCCCCCTTTTCCACCTCCCCACTCAGGGATGCTGGGGGTTTGGGGGTCCCTTGGGTCCCTTCTCCCCTCATTCTCTGTTTCTGGGTGCAGGGGCTCCAAGGAGTCCCCCCCTGCCCCTCTCCAGGCTGGTGAGGGTCCCGCCCATCGCGGCGCTCCCCCCTCTCTGGGCTCCCCACTTTGGGCTCCTGGGGAACACAGGGCTCTGCTCCTCCAGCCTTGCTGGGGACCCTGGCTGGGGACTTCCAGCCCTTGGGGCTCCTCTTAGCAGATTTGGGCTGGGGGGAATGCAGACAGGGCTGGGGGATCCCAGGAGTGGCATCACTGGGAGTGACTGGGCTGTACTGAGCTAACTGGAGCCTTACTGGGGCAACTGGAACTGACTGGGAATGGCTGTGAGCATGCTGAGGGCAACTGGGATATTCTGGGGAGTGTCTGTGCCCATAACGGGGGGACTGGAACCACACTGGGAACAGCTGGGACCATGCTGGGGAGAACTGGGACACCACACTGGGGGCAACTGGGAGTGAGTGGGAGTGACTGGGTCTACACTGAGGGCAACTGGGCAGGACTGGGATCATCTGTGGATTGACTGGGACTATAACTAGGGGCAACTGGGTACAACTGGTACCATGATGGGGGCAACTGGGATCCTACTGGCATCACTGTGGGAGAGGCTGGATCCTGCTCAGGGACACTGGGATCATACACAATCATACTTGGAGCAACTGGGACTGCACTGAGGGTGACTGGGAGTGGCTGTGAGCAACTGGCATCAGACTGGAATCACCTCAGTGCAACTGGGGATGACTGGGATCATGCTGGGAACAACTGGGATACACTGGGAGAGATTGAAACCACAGTGGGGGTAAATGGGAACAACTGGAACCACACTGGATGATGATGGGAGCAGCTGTGCCCATGCTGGGGTCATACTGGGATCCTACTGGAACCAGACTGGGAGTGACTGGAAAGGTGCTGGCTGTGACTGGAACCATGCTGGAGGTGACTGGGAGCAACTGGGCCCACACTGGGAGCGACGGGGAGTCACTGTGGGAATGGCTGGAATAACACTGGGAGTATTTGGAAGTGTTTGGCTCCTACTGGGGGTGACTGGAATGAAACTGGAGGTGACTGGCTCCTACTGGGATCACATCCTGGGAGCCACTGGGATTACAGCAGGTGTGAATGGATCCTGACTGGGGGTTACTGGGAGCTACTGGGCCCATGTTGGCAGGAAAATGTGCGCACATTGGGAGCAACTGGGATCAACTGGAAGGTGCTGGAACCATGCTGAGAGGACTGAGACCACAACTGGGGCAACTGGGATCATACTGGGAGCAACTGGAACCACACTTTGGGCAACTTCCAGACACTGGGATCATGCTGGAGGCAACTGGGAGTAACTGGGAAAGACTGGGATTGTTCTGAGGTAACTAGAACCTCACTGGGGTAACTGGGATGTACTGGGAGTGTCTGGAACCATACTGGAGTGACTGGAACCACACTGGGAACAGGTGGGACTGAGAGGGGGAGAAACTGGGAAAGAGTGGGACCATGCTGAGAGGGACTTGGACTATTTTAGGAACAACTGGGATCATACTGGGAGGAACTGGGGACAACTGGAACTATGCTCTAGCAACGGGGATCATACTGGGATTACAGTGGGAGCAGCTGGGTTCATGCTGGGTGAGACTGGGATCACACTGAGGGCGACTGACACATACTGGGGTTGACTGGGAGTGGCTGTGAGCAATTGGAATCACACTGTAAGCAACTGGGAGTGACTGGGACATTCTGCAAGTGACTGGAATAATACTGGGAGTGGCCACAATCATGCTGGAATTATAGTGGGACTGATGGGACCCTGACTGGTGGTTACTGGGAGCTACCAGACCCATGCTGGGAGCCAGCTGTGCTCACACTGGGAGAAACTGGGCTGCATGCTGGTGACAACTGGGATGTACTGGCAGTGACTGGGATAAAACTGGGGGACACTGAACCATGATGAGGTAACTGGGAGTGCCTGGCAATGACTACAAGAATGTTCAGGGCAGCTGGGGTATACTGGGAGTGCCTGAGACCATGCAGGTGGTGACTGGGACCACAGTGGGAGCCACTGGGAATGTGCTGGGAGGAACTGGGACCACGCTGGGGGCAACTGGGGGCAAGGGTGAGTGACTGAGGCCCTGCTGGTAGAAACTAGGATTGTACTGGACTCATACTGGGATAGTACTGGGAGTGACTGGGGCTATGTTAGGAGCAACTGGGAGAAATAGGAACACACTGGATGAAAATGGGAGCAACTGGGACCATGCTGGGGGCAAATTGCATCACAATAGGGCATGACTGGGCTCATACTGGGAATGCTGGGGAAAATGGAACCACATGGGGTGAGCAACTGGGCTCACACTGGGAGCAGCCACTTCCAGCACCGGGACCCCCGAACCCCTTTCCCGGCCATCCCGCCCCTCCAGCCCCAGCACCCCCGCCAGGGTCCCGCCAATCCCAGGGGTCCCCCCCTCTCGGGGTCCCCACTTTGGGGCTCTGGGGCTCTCCTCTCCTCGCGGTCCCGCTCAGGGAAGCCGCAGCTCTCCCGGAGCTCCCCAAACCCGGTGTCCCCCCGCCTGTCCCGCCGCTCCCGCGCTCCCCACGTGGCCCCGGCAGAGCTCGGAGCGCCCAGCCCGGGAAGCCCAACCCCCACCGCGGGGGGACCCGCATCCCCCCGCCCCCAACGGGGCTCTGCCGCCACCGCCACCGGGACCCCCAAAAACACCTCCCGGGGAGCCCCCGATGTCCCCCCGAGGGGCATCTGCGCCTCGGCTTTGGAGCCCTGCAAGCTCCAAACATCCCCCAAAAAACCCCAAACCCAGGGACCCCCGGGATATTTGGGGCGAGCTCCCCCTCCCCGGGCACCTGCGGGATGGGGGACGATGGTCCCGGGCTTCTGTGGCTTCAGGGAGCGCTGGAGCCGCCCGCTCCCTCCTCTCCTCTTCTTCCTGCTGCTTCCTGCTGCCGCTGCGCCTCTTCCTCCCTCCCTCCTCCTCCTCCCCCGTTCCCTGAACCCCTGGCAGCCCGCGGGAGCAGCGGGGATGGAGCCGGGACAGGTTGGAATGAGAGAGGGGTGAGGGGGGATGCCAGCAGTGGGAGCGACTGGGCTGTACTGGGATCATACTGGGATCATACTGGGAGTGCGTGGGAGCAGCGCCATGGCTGCAGCCATCCAGGGGGGATCCAGGTGGGATCCCACCACTACAGGGGTGTGGGGCCGCAGCCCTACAAGCCCCTTTTAAGGGTTGATAATGACGGCTTTAGTGACATTTTTAGGGAGGCCCCCCCATTCCCAGCCCCTGTGGAGGATGTTTTTCCCCCCATGGTGGATTTTTGGGAATCTCTCTACCATCGCCGCTTTAAGAGCCGCTGCTCTTGTGTGTTCCCACTGGAACGCCCCTTAAAAGGGCAACACCACTCCCGTTGATTCCAGCAGAGGAGCCCCGGGGAGGGTTTGGGGATCCCAGTGTTATAAACATGTTTTGTTCATAATGTAGGATGCGGAAACAGGATGTATGCTATGTAGAGATATGTATTGTTATAAACATATTTTGTTTATAATGTAGGATGCGGAAACAGGATGTATGCTATGTAAAGATATGTTAAGCAATATTTTCCAGAACCCTGAAGCCGCCGACGTAGCAGAAGCAAAAGAAGCCCCAGCAACAAGACAGGATATGCGCAGAGTACTACCCTTGATCCCGGAAACAGAACCGCATAAGAAGAAGGGTCTGAAGCAGAAAAGCGCGGCAGTTGGCGGGACGGTGAAAACCCCCCCCTGTCGCCCAGCGCTGCATTGCCTCATCGCTACGCTTGCTGTAATCAATAAAATTGCTGATTGACTTGAGCAACAGTGTCTGACCTATTTGTTGCCCAAATTCCTCCGTAACAATTTGGTGCCGTGACTCGGATGAGAATACAGTCCGATCGAGGAGCCAGGGGGGGCGCCCCACCCTTATAGGTGGCCCCGAGCCCCGAAATCGAGATCCTACTCTCACCGACGAACCTAAATTGTAACGATAAGGCAAGGAAGAACCCTATAAGCTCAGTGCACTTGAGGTCCGGACGAAGACGCTGGGACGCGTAAGTAACTGCCCTTTGCGCAGGGGGATCCGTTCGGGTTGGGTCGGGAATCCTGGAGCACGGTGAGTGTGAGTGTGTCTGAGAGGAGAACTGGCAGCCAGATTCTCTAAGTGAGTGAGGACCCTTGAGTAGTGCGGTTCCCATCTCCCGCGAGGGACTGGGCCACGAAAAAGGGGAAGCGAGTGTACGCACACACGTACGAAAGAAGGTGCTCCAGAAGATGGGACAGGGGAAAAGCAAGCCCCCTCCACCCATAAAAACCCCCCATGTACCTAAGAATAGTCCTCTGGGATTTATGCTAGCTGAATGGAAGCACTATCCTGGGACTGGAGACAAAGATAAGGCAAAAATGATACATTATTGCGTTGAGGTATGGGGTGGGAAGGAAATATCTAAAAATGTTTTTTGGCCCCTGTTTGGGTCATCAGAGGATTGGGTAAGGCAAAAGCTAAATTTGTGGGTGAATTCCAAAACACCCTTTAACCCGGAAGAGAGTGATTATGCTGCGATCTGGTTAGAAACCCCAGGGGTCGCAGTGTTTGCATTGAAAGAGGGGAATGACAGTCAACAGAACAGGAGAAGGGACAAGAAGGAGGAGGAGGTACCCCTGATACCGCCTCCCTATATACCTCCACAAGCCCCTCCATTAGAGGAACCTGAACAAAACCATGTGGGCGAAATATCGGAGGACGTACCTAGAGGGCCAGTCACTAGGCAGCGGGCAAGACAAAAAAACCTTTACCCTCTAAGGGAAATGCCCATGGGAGGACCACAACCTGGAATAGGATTTATATCGGTCCCCCTTAACTCAGGGGATGTGAGAGATTTTAAAAAGGAAATGGGTAATTTATTAGAAGACCCCCTAGGAGTTGCCGAAAGAGTAGATCAATTTTTGGGACCAAATATTTATACCTGGGAAGAGTTGCAGTCGATCCTTGGCATTCTATTCACCTCAGAAGAAAAGAATATGATTAGGCGGGCAGGAATGCGTATATGGGATGCCCAGCATGTCCAGGGCCCACAGGCAGATCTGAAATGGCCACTACAAAACCCTAATTGGAACCATCAAAATGGAGAACGTCGAGGCCACATGCAGGACCTGAGAACAATCATTATACAGGGAATAAGAGAGGCCGTTCCACGGGGACAGAATATTAACAAAGCCTTCAATGAGAGACAGAAGAAAGAGGAAACTCCAACTGAATGGCTAGAAAGATTGAGAAAGAATTTACAACTATATTCTGGGGTGGATCCTGATTCCCCCGTTGGTCAGGCTTTGTTAAAAACACAGTTTGTAGCCAAGTCATGGGAAGACATTAGGAAGAAACTAGAGAAGTTAGACAATTGGCAGGACAGAGGATTGGATGAGTTGTTGAGGGAAGCGCAGAAAGTGTATGTACGGAGAGAGGAGGAGAGTTATCGTAAGCAGGCAAGAATTATGGTGGCAGCGGTGCAAGAAGGAAGAAAACCCAGCAGACCTCCTCCAAAAACACCACCCAGCAAGAAACAAGGAGGTCCGAGGGCGACACCTAGCTGCTACTACTGCGGGAAGCCTGGGCATTTAAAAAGGGATTGCAGGCAGAGAATAAAAGATGAAGCAGTGTTTAAAGAAGATTAGGGGAGTCAGGGGCTCTATCTGTTGGGGACCCGTACGAACAAGGAGCCCTTGATAAAACTGAAATTAGGTCCCCAAGCACATGAAGTGGAATTTCTGGTAGACTCTGGGGCAGAGAGATCTACTTTGCAACAAGTACCCCCGGGATGTAAACTATCCAGGGAGACTGCCCAAGTAATAGGAGCTAAAGGGGAACCTTTTAAAGTAGGAATCATACAACAAGTGTTAATAGAAACAGAATCCAAGATGGGAATGGGTAACTTTTTGCTGGTTCCGGAGGCTGACTTCAACCTACTAGGAAGGGACTTGATGGTAGAATTAGGAATAGGGCTAGAAGTTAGGCAAGGAGAACTAGGAATTAAAATATTTAAACTTACACTAGAGGATGAACAAGAGATTAACCCTGAAGTATGGTACACCCCGGAAACAGTAGGAAAATTAGATATTTCACCATTTACCGTAACACTCAAAGACCCAGACAAACCCATTCGACTTAAGCAATATCCCATGTCTTTAGAAGGAAGAAGAGGGCTTAAGCCAGAAGTAGAGAGACTAGTATCCCAGGGATTATTAGAATCTTGTATGTCTCCCTTTAATCCCCCCATTTTACCTGTAAAGAAACCTAATGGAACATATAGGTTAGTGCATGACCTGAGGGAAATTAATAAGCGTACGGTATCCAGATTCCCCGTGGTCGCCAACCCGTACACACTCTTAAGCAAATTAGGACCCGAAAACATGTGGTACAGTGTAATAGATTTAAAAGACGCCTTTTGGGCTTGCCCTTTAGATGAAAGTTGTCGGGATTACTTTGCATTTGAATGGGAAGACCCGGATACTGGACGCAAACAACAACTCAGGTGGACAGTACTCCCTCAGGGATTCACGGAAAGCCCTAATTTATTTGGTCAAGCATTGGAACAAATCCTCCAGGACTTTGTCCCTGCTCCAGGATTAACTTTAATTCAATATGTTGATGATCTTTTAATCGCAGGGCAAACGGAGGAGCAAGTTAGAAAAGAGAGCATAAAACTGTTAAACTTCTTAGGACTTAAAGGCTTAAAGGTTTCCAAATCCAAATTACAGTTTACTGAGGAAAAAGTAAAATATTTAGGACACTACATTGAAAAAGGAGAAAAGATGATAGACCCCGAAAGGGTCCAAGGGATTTTGTCATTACCAACCCCAGGAAGCAAGAAGCAAGTTAGACAACTATTAGGATTATTAGGGTATTGCAGATTGTGGATAGAAAATTACAGTAGTAAAGTAAAATTTTTATATGCCAAACTCACAGCATCCAATCGTGTAATTTGGGAACCCAAAGATGAGGAACAGTTACAGGTAATACGAAAGGATTTAGCAACTGCTCCAGTATTAAGTCTCCCAGACTTAAAAAGACCCTTTTATTTATTTATGAACATTGATAATGGAACAGTGTATGGGGTATTGACCCAAGAATGGGCTGGGAAAAAGAAACCCATAGGGTATTTGTCAAAACTATTAGACCCTGTAAGCAGGGGTTGGCCTACCTGTTTACAAGCAATTGTGGGATGTGCTTTGATGGTAGAAGAAGCTAGGAAAATTACTTTTAACAGCACGCTTAAAATATTATCTCCCCACAATGTGCGAAATGTTCTGAACCAAAAAGCTGAGAAGTGGATCTCTGATGCTAGACTTTTAAAATATGAAGGAATTCTCTTGGAAGCTCCCAATCTGACACTAGAGACGACTTCACTACAGAATCCCGCCCAATTTTTGTTTGGGGAACCCACTCAGACAGAACATCTAGCACATGACTGTTTACAAACTATAGAAGAACAAACGAAGATTAGACCTGATTTAGAAGAGGAGGAACTAACAGACGGGGAGGTGATGTTTGTAGATGGGTCCTCTCGAGTAGTAGAAGGGAAACGTAAATCAGGATATGCAGTAGTTTCTGGGAAAACACTGGAAGTATTAGAATCTGGACCTTTAAACCCAACTTGGTCTGCACAGGCATGTGAACTGTATGCAATCCTACAAGCCCTAAAAAGACTAGAAGGGAAGTCAGGAACAATTTATACCGACTCAAAGTATGCCTATGGGGTAATACACACATTTGGAAAAATTTGGGAGGAGCGAGGCTTAATTAACTCACAAGGGAAGGATTTAATACATCAGCAGCTAATTAAGGAAGTATTACAGGCTCTTAGAGGCCCGACAAGGATTGCAGTAGTGCATATTAGAGGACACCAATCGGGTACAGAATTAAGAATTAGAGGAAACAATCTGGCAGATATAGAAGCCAAAAGGGCAGCACTCCAAATTAAAACTATAAAACAAATAGGGTCACCAGAAGACCCTTCTAAATCCCCCATTTGTTTTACTCCGCAAGAAACTCAGAAGCTAAAGGAAATGGGAATTTTACAGGACGCCCAAGGGAAGTGGAAATTACCCGATGGAAGGGAAGTGTTACCGAAGGCAATGGCATTTCAATTATTGTTTAGAATACATCAGAGGACTCACTGGGGAAGTCAGGCTTTGGTAGATCAATTTGCTCTTAAGTATATGAGTATAGGGGTGCATGATCTAGCAAAATCAATAACTCGTAATTGTGAAATTTGTTTGCGGGTCAACCGGTCTGTGCAGAGAAAGTTACCAAGAGGGGGGCGTCCAGGGGCAATTAGACCATTTTCTAAAATACAAATTGATTTTACTGAGCTTCCAAAGGTAGGAAGATATAAGTATGTTTTAGTTTTGGTAGATCACCTAACACATTTTGTGGAAGCGTTCTCAACCGCAAGAGCAACTGCTCAAACAGTCGCTAGAGTTTTGATGGAACATATCATACCCAGGTATGGAGTGACTGAGAGCATAGATTCGGATCAGGGGCCTCACTTCACCTCTAGAGTCATAAAATCCCTATCAGAAGCCCTAGGAATAAGGTGGGAAGAACACACTCCCTGGCATCCCCAAAGCTCGGGGTTAGTAGAAAGGATGAATGGGGAGCTAAAAAGACAATTGACAAAACTGATGTTAGAAACAAAATTGAATTGGGTTAAATGCCTACCGTTAGCCCTACTAAATCTAAGGACACTGCCCCGGGCGGATTTAGGGATCTCCCCTTTTGAGATGCTTTATGGTATGCCATATGACACGGGCATACCTCGAGACCACCCCGGAGTTATAGATAGAGAATTGAAACTATATATAACAGAATTAATGGCATTCAGGAATAAGCTATGGGAAAAAGGACAAACCGTACAACGGCCTCCCCTAAACATTAATTTACACCAGGTGCAACCAGGAGACTGGGTTTTAATCCGGACCTGGAAGGAGAATACACTGCAACCTCATTGGGACGGTCCATATTTGGTTCTCCTCACAACCCATACCGCCGTGAGAACCGCTGAGCGAGGATGGACACATGCCAGCCGAATTAAAGGACCAGTCCAAAAGCCTGAGTGGAAAATAGTCAGTGCCCCGGGAGAACCGAAGCTTAAGCTGAGTCGAAGGGCTAATTTAAATGAATAAAACGACATTCAGAGTGGAAATTTTGCCGGAAGCAGAGACTGATCCCAGGGGAAACTTATATGCAGAAGACGCACACATTAGATGCACTAACTTGCACTGTATTAATCAGAATAATTGTTATCCTTTTGTGGGTTATCAATGCTTAGTGTGTAAAGAAAGGTGGTGGACTCATTGTGTTAAAGGGACCCCCCCTAGAGGTGTCTGTCACCTCTGTTGGGAGATCCAGAGGGAATTAACTGAATTGGCCTTAAAAATAAGGGTGGAATACGGGACTTTGGAATTAGAATCAAAAGAGTGGTGGGATATTTTTATAGAAGGAATTAACCCTGCTCTATATTGCTACCACTTAAACAAACCAGCTCCCTTTGTGGCAAAGATCCTAAAAGGAGTGTGTCGCCAACAGGCCAAGAGCCTGAGGTGTGACTCTCCTGACATTAAAGACCATAACTGGAACACCTATATCCAAAGATCAGTAAAAAAGGGGCGACCATCCCCTCCTGAAGACCATCCCTGCTGCCGAGAAGATGGGACACCCCGTGGCTCGAAGCAACCGAGTCGACGGGCGAGGCAGAGGGCAAAAAGACAGTGGAGGACGAGCCCCGGGAATAGGTGGGACCAGGGAATTATGGAGCAGGAAATGCCCAGGGACTGGGAATGAAATTGAGGGAAAAATTGGAATCTGCACAAGGACCAAAAACAATGAGGAAGCTACCTATCTAAGACTTTTATTGCTATTTTTGTTAATATGGGTAAAAAATGCAAGAGCTAACCCACATCATCAGCCCTTTAATTGGAGCCTGATCAGGTGGGAGGATCAGAAAATTTTAAAAAGCATAATAACACCGGGCATGCCCTCGTTCCCAATCGATCTGTGTTCTCTCCTACCTGGGGCTCCCGGATGGCCATGCCTTAACAAAGTGGGCTTTTATTTTTGCCCAGCCTCTAATCCAGGGAAGAGTTACTGTAATTACCCAGGAGAATATTACTGTGGGTATTGGGGTTGTGAAACCATATCACATGGGTTCCACCCAGGAGGGGGGCCGGATAGATATATCAGACTTGGGTGGCCCAAACACTGCAAACCCACGCAAGTGTGGCAAGCTGGTGAAGCAGACCCAGACCCAGGGGCATGTACAAGTATTCTTATCAATGTTAGTAGTCCTCAAGACCCTGGCTGGTTACTAGGGAAGACTTGGGGAGTGCGACTGTGGGAAACGGGGAAAGACAGAGGAGGTCACTTCCTAATTAAGAAAGAATTACCCACAGTACATGGCCATGGAATAGGACCAAATCCGGTAGCAAAAGAAGAAGAAGAGGAAGGTATAGATCCCATCATTAATGGTAGTAGCCCGAGTCTCAAAAACAGCTCGCTACCAAACAAAAATAGTTCCTTACCAACCCCTGTTAACCAAGAAGTACCATCCCTACGCACTTATAGTGCCCTTTGGAAAATCATGCAAGCTAGCTTTGATGTGCTTAATAGAACATACCCTAACCTCACTCAAGAATGTTGGTTGTGCTATGACATCCGACCCCCTTTTTATGAAGCAATAGGATCAAGTGCTAAAATAAGAAGATCTAATAGCTCTAACCCCACCGAGTGTCAATGGGTCAATAGGAATATTACTGAAGAAGCTCCCGGTATCACCATGTCTAAGGTTACAGGTAACGGTACCTGTATTGGTACCATCCCACCTGCTAAGAGTTCTCTATGTAATAGAACTGCATCCCCTAAGGGATCTCAATGGTTGATATCCGCTGGAAATGCCAAATGGGTCTGCATGAAAACCGGAATCTCCCCTTGTGTGTCTGCAAGCATCTTGAACAAGATTAAAGACTTTTGTGTACAAGTAGTAATAATCCCACGAGTGATTTATCACCCAAAAGGATATGTGCTCGAACATCAGAACACCGCCAACCACCACTTAGCTAAGCGAGAACCCTTTACAACTCTAACCTTAGCCGTCCTATTAACATTAGCAGGCACCGGAGTAGGAACCGGAGCAGCGGCCTTGATCACTCAACCGGAAAAATTAAGTGCCTTGAGAAGCTCTGTGGATGAAGATCTCCGCAAAATTGATGAGTCCATAACCGCCCTTACTAATTCAGTACGATCGTTATCTGAAGTGGTCTTACAGAATAGGCGTGGGTTAGATTTATTGTTTTGGCAACAAGGTGGTTTATGTGTAGCTCTTAAGGAAGAATGTTGCACATATGTAGATAAGACTGGCATAGTGTTTGACACTCTTGGAGAACTAAGAAAGCAGATTGAGAGAAGGGAAAAAGAAAGAGAATCTTACCAAAATTGGTATGAGAACTGGTTCAATCACTCACCATGGCTTACTACCTTGTTGTCCACAATAGCAGGACCAGTCATTCTGTTAGTTCTAGGATTAACATTTGGGCCATGTATCTTTAACAAACTTATCGAGATAGTAAGGGGGAGACTAGAAGCCGCACATCTGCTGTTAGTCAAAGCCAAATATGAGGCCCTAGGGGATACTGAAAAAGAAGAGGACCTGGAATGGAGCAGAAAGGAATTGGAAAGGTTTAATGAACAAAACAAATTGACCTAAGAGGAAAAGGGGGGAATTGTTATAAACATGTTTTGTTCATAATGTAGGATGCGGAAACAGGATGTATGCTATGTAGAGATATGTATTGTTATAAACATATTTTGTTTATAATGTAGGATGTGGAAACAGGATGTATGCTATGTAAAGATATGTTAAGCAATATTTTCCAGAACCCTGAAGCCGCCGACGTAGCAGAAGCAAAAGAAGCCCCAGCAACAAGACAGGATATGCGCAGAGTACTACCCTTGATCCCGGAAACAGAACCGCATAAGAAGAAGGGTCTGAAGCAGAAAAGCGCGGCAGTTGGCGGGACGGTGAAAACCCCCCCCTGTCGCCCAGCGCTGCATTGCCTCATCGCTACGCTTGCTGTAATCAATAAAATTGCTGATTGACTTGAGCAACAGTGTCTGACCTATTTGTTGCCCAAATTCCTCCGTAACACCAGGAGGGTTTGGGGATCCCAGGAGGGTTTGGGGGTCCCGGGAGGGTTTGGGGGTCCCGGGTGATGCCGATGATGGAGATGGGGACCCCGTGCTGGGTACAAACTTTAGCGAGGGGTTCTTGGGGGGCCATTGTAAGTTCTGGGTGGTTTTGGGGTCACGGTGGATTTTTGGGGGTTCCCGAGGGGGGTTTTCAGGGGTCCCGAAGGGGGCATTAGGCGATCCCACGGGAACCCAAGGCTATTTTGGGGAACCTGCCGGTGACAGAGATGGGGACCCCGTGCCAGGTATAAACCTTCTCAGGGGGGTCCGGGGGGTGTTGGGAGGTCCCATGGGAATTTTGATGTCATTAGAGGTTTTGGGGATCTCTATGGAATTCTGCGGTCTTGGTGAGTTTTTGGAGGGTTCCAGGGATGTTTTTTGGGATCCTGGGGATGTTGGGGTGTCTCAGGGGAGTTTGGGGGTTCCCGGGAGGTTTTGGGGGTACCTGGGCGATGCCGGTGACAGAGCTGGGACCCCGTGCCGGGTCTGAACCTTCTCACTGTGCTGGGGCAGCGTCAGCGTGTTCAGGGAGATCCTGGGGGACCGGGGGGTCACCCCAAATCCCTGGGGTCCCCAAATGCCAAGGGAGCCCCTGAGCTCCCCTCAGCGCTGGATCTGCTGCAGGCAGGGGGGCACCAGCACTCGGCCCCACCCCACCATCACAGGGGGCACAAACGGGGCAGGGGCAGATTGACAAGCTGCCCCAGAGAGGGGGGTTAGGGCAGAGGGGATGTTACATATCATGTGAGGTATGGGATGATTGACACAAAACACCTTATTATACAGACAACACAAAAGGGATACAGAATTGGGGATACAGTGAAACGAACCATAACATAAACTTCTTACAAAAATCTAATAAAACAGTTCTGCACCACCACACTGAGCCAGGAGCTTTCCTTGGCTGCAGCAAAGCCTTGGCACACAAAGACCTTCCTGGTGCTGTGCTTTGGGGCCAGGAGGGATTGTGCCACCAGAGCTGAGCCTAAGTTTCTTCTCCCAGGCAGCGTTAGGGCATGGAACATGGAGAAGCCAGAGCTGACTCTCAGCTGTCTGGAGTCCTCCAGAAGAATCCTGTGTGTGGAGCAGCCTGGGAACAGGGTTTATGTGTCAGGGGATGGGAATTCAGAGCCCTTTCCTCCCCTGTGGGCTGAGGGTCTGCATTTCCAATGGCCCTGCAGCTGCCCTAGGGGCCCTTTTTTTCTCAGCTGAGAACAGTTCTGCTGAAATCCTGTCCTAAACCTGCTTTTTTTGCAAATGTGCCCAATGAGTCCTCATTTTTTGCAGCCCCAGGTCTTGCGTGCCTGCAGGTGTGAGAACTGAAGTATGGAACAGCTCTGCTGCGGGGAGGTTCTCTTTTTCTTCTTTGTTTTTCTGTTTGTATTTCTGTTTGGTTTAGATTATTTTTCTGTTCTTTTGTTGAGTTTGTTGGTTTTTGGGAGAGCTTTTTAAATTTGTGTTGGGGTTTTTTGTTCTTTTTCTTTTGGTTCTTTTTTTTTGAGTGGTGGGAATTTTTGGTTTTTATGGGTTTGGGTATTTTTTATTTTGTTGGGGGGGGGGGTTTGGTGGTGGTTTGTTGTTTTTTTTTTTCCAATTAACTCCTCCCTTGTCAGCTCTGGGCAGAGCTCTGTAACTCTATGTGCCACTTGCCTGTGACACTGTGGAGGTGGCCAGGGGGACCTTCCCCGAGCTGTGTGCACAGGAATGCACATCAGCCCAGGCCGGGGGTGCTCAGTGCCCGGTCAGTTTTGCTGTCTGGCTGTGGCTCTGGACACTTCCCTTGGAGCGTCTCCAGGCAGGGAACGTTGGAGCTGTCACCACCGTGGTGTCACAGAGAGGGGAACGCTGGGGCTGTCCCGCTCCTGCCCCGGCCCCAAGAGCTCTGCCAGCGCCTGGAGGAGACACAAAGGCTGAGCCCAAGGGTGAGAACTGCAGAAGGGGCTGAGCTGGGAGGGAGGCAGCGGGATCATGGAGTCCAGGCCCTGGCCCTGCACAGACAGCCCAACAGTGGCAGCCTGGGCATTCCCGGGAGCGGTGTCCAAAGGCTCCTGGAGCTGCGGCAGCCTCGCAGCTGTGACCATTCCCTGGGGAGCCTGGTGAGTGGTCAAGCCCCCTGTAGGGGAAGAAGCTTTTGCTGGTCTCCAGCCCGCAGCTGGCCTGGCCCAGCCCCAGCCGTTCCCTGGGGTGCATTCCCTGCTGGCCCCGGGGCAGAAGTCTCAGCTGCCCCTGCTGCTGTCCCTGGGCAGGAGGCGCAGCCCCCGGGGAGCTCTGAGCTCCGTCTGCTGGGCTGCGGCCGAAGCGAGCCAGTGCCGGCAGAGCTCTGGGGAAAGGTCCCGGCCCTGGCTTGGGGCTGGGCCAGTGGCCCAGGGAGCAAATCAACTTGCAGCTGCTGCCCCAGAGCAGGGAAGAGCAGGAATTGCTGGCTGGGAGAGACTCTTGCCAAGGGCCTGCAGCGCCAGGACACAGGCCATGGCTGGACGCTGCCTGGGGCCAGGGTGAGCTGGGATGTGGGGATGGACTTGTTCCCTGGGAGGGCGGTGGGGCCCTGGCACAGAGTGGGTGGAAAAGCTGCGGCTGCCCTGGAATGGCTGGAAGTGTGCAAGGGCTGGTTGGAGGGGATTGCTGCCCAGAAGGCATGGGATGGGATGGGATGGGATGGGATGGGATGGGATGGGATGGGATGGGATGGGATGGGATGGGATGGGATGGGGCAGTGTAATGTGGGGATTGCAGTGTGTGGGTGGCAGGAAAGTTGGGAGGGGTAGGAATTGCAATGGGGGGATAGGGTGGTTTGGGCTCTTGGAGTAGGGGAGTAGAGGGAGGGAAAGCAAGAAGCAGTTTTTAAAGGCTGCTGGTGCTTTTAGGAATTTTGGGGCCTGGAAGTGACTTGTGGGAGGTTGCCTTGAAATTGGGAAGGCTGAGTTTAAGGTGCTGTGCTGTGCAGGGCTGAGGTGGAGGGGCAGTGATTTTGGGAGGGTAAGGGCTCCTGCTCCCAAGAAAGAAAGAAAGAAATGAGAGAGAAAGAGAGAAAGGAGGAAGGAAAAAGGAGGGAAGGAAGGAAGGATTTTAAATTAAGCTCTTTATGTCTAATTTAATAAGCAACAAAGTTGAATTTAGCAGCAATGTAGTTTTATTTAAGTGGCATTTTATAAACAAGCATATGTAAAGAAATTGTCAGTGATTAATTAAAGATAAGTAATGTTCGGATAAAGCATAAGCAAAACTGACTGGGGTACGGAGGGGGGCTTCTCACCCTGCCTCACGTACAAAAAAAGTAATCCAACTTGAACTCATATAATGTATGCTAATATATATTCATTAATATTTCCCGTAAATCTCCTACTTTTTTTCAATTCTTAAAATCTATGTCGCTATACTACATAGTGCATGCTCCACTTGTTGTTAGGGGGTCTTCTTGGCTTTTTGGTGGTCTTCTTCAGATGAAGGCTCATCATCTTCCTCAATGTGCTCTGAATAACCTTACTGGATGTGCGTGCGCTCTAAGTTTTGTGTTATACATAACTAAGCATTATGTTCCAAAAAGTAATTATTTCATGGATCAAACCACCACCCAAACTCCCTACCTTGGAATAGTCCCAGCTTTGTCCATCTCAAGGCCAGTTCTATCTTAAGACATCCTGTATCCCATAACATCTGCAAAGGGCCCATCTCCCTACCTTGGAGTAGTCCCAGCCTTGGCCAATCCAGCTTTGAAACTCTTGCTTATCTCAAACTGCATCCTGTATCTTATTTTTCTCATGTAGCATCTGCCAAGGGGCCCATCTGCTTTGTAACACTAATCACATCTACTTTTTCCTTTACTACTTTTTGACAAATATTTTCTAAAATATATATTTCTAAAATATTAATATAGTTACAATTAGCATGAATCATTTTAATTTATTACAGTTGCCCCCATTTCTCTTTTTAATCATATTGATTCATGCTTTTCAATTAAAACTATATTTCTTCTATATTCTCAATAATTCAGGTTTTCACTCTCTCTCATTTCAGCCTCTAATTTTTCTAACATCTCCCATGCTGCATCAAGCTTTTCACATTCCTTCTCAAATTAGGTTAACATCTCTTGTGCTAGAGCAGTCTCTTTATGTTCAGTCAACATCTCTTCGGGTCCTTTCTTTTGAGTGTGAGTAGGTCTAGCTTTTAATACCATCAAAGGATTTGGTTTCCCTTTTGCTGCCAATTCTGGATTAATGGGCATTGCTGTCATTTGCATTCCTTGTATCACTGGGTGGATTAGTCTAATAAGACATGGAATCATGCATGGTAAGAATAACAATCCTAATCCAGAACATAACAGCATAAATCCCACCTTCTTCCACCAGGCTCCTCCAAAGAGGTTATCCCACCAATCCGTTTTTAGAATAGAATTCCGCTTTTGAACAGGTACGTGTGCCACTCTTTTAATTTCTTCAGCAAGTTTTGTGATGGCTTCCCCATGATCATCTCTCTTCACACAGCACTCAGATTCCTTAAATCTTCCTCAAACTCCCCCTTCTTCAGCCAACAGATAATCTAGGGCAATTCTGGTTTGATATACAAATGTTCACATTTGTGAATGCTGCTTGGCCAGTAACTTTAGGGCATCAGAAGTATGGTTTGATACAACCTCCACTACTGCCTGGAATCTTATCAACCGATTCAATAGATAAATTGGGGTCCTATATCCCCAAGATCCATCCTCAGCCCAAGTTGCTGGGTCATGATACGCTATGATTCTTTCTGCAGGCCATTCGTCTTCCCCCCATTTCTGGTTTCCCCCTGCCTTTGGGAAGTCGAGGTTTAAATCTCTTTTATTCCTTTCTAGACTCTCATCAAGTGGTGTTCCTAGCATATTGCTCCTAGACCTTGGTATGATGAAGAAGGAGGGTCGTATACTCCTAAGGTACAGGTTCCCTCCCACTTTCGAGGTAATTCACTCCATGTTCATTGCCCACAAATCCAATATATTCCATCAGGGGCTTTCCATTTACTATCTGTTTTTTATTGTTGTTCCCAATAGGATTTTAAGTCTTTTTTTGGATTGGTCGGGGTTAGCTCCAGGACTTTTATGCCAGCAAAAATCAGTTTGATTATTCCACCCACAATTAATTTCCTTTGTTATTCCCAGTAAAAACCCAGTAAAATACCCAGTAAAAGTTTTTGGTCACCACGTCTTAGTTTTATTATCCGAATTAACTACTAAAGTAGATATACAAGGAGTATTTCCCACTACTTCATTATATTTTCCTTCCTTCTTGAATCATACAGACTGTTCCAATTACTTGATGACTCAAAATCCATCCTTCAGGTTGTTTTAATGTCTTGGATATTTAAGTATGATTGCATTTTAAAAATTTTTCTGGAGCTAAACTCTCAACTCTCCACAGCGATCTTTCAGCCATTCTAAGTCCCCGCACAGATTCAGCATTTGGATAATCCTAATTCTGTAGCAAATTCTTGCATCAAATCTACAAAAATTTTCTTAGCTGAGGTTATCAAATCCCAGTCGCTATACTGCTGTTTGAATTGTTCATACAGCTTATCCAGTTCCTTTAATTCTTTCCCTATGGCTTTTTTACATCTTTTGTTTGTTTCTTTTAGTTTTTCTTCTTCTTTTTTCCTTAGTGCTGTACCTCCTATACCTATACTTGGATCATTCCCATTCTCATCTTTCTCAAAACAAAAAAAGTTTTCATATTGAGGACAAATTTGATCACTATAAGGATAAGGGGCTCATCCATTAAATCCTAATTTTTTCCCTACCGAATAAATTTTTCTATTTTTAACACAAACATCTATAAAATTGCTGCAATCATAGCAGGCAGCACTAACATGTGGATGTGCCACGAACACAAATTCCATCTTGTCCTTGATCCACAATGGAGTGCTTGCAGTTATTACAGGGATCAACATTATTGGGACTTTGTTTTTGCATAGATTGTTCTCTCATTGCCCACTCTTGTGCCGCTTGTTCTATTATTGCTTGTTCCTGCATTGCTCATTCCCTTATCTCATGGACTCTGTCCAGAGTGGCTCCATAGTTTTGGTCAGTTTACAAGGGCATCACGGCAAACACAGTGAAAATAATCCTCAGGAGTTTTGACTTTCTACCATCCTCAAGGCTCTTTGGGTTGCAGCCAAGGGCTAAGATGTCAGGATTCTTGGCAGCAAAGTTTATATCCTGGGATCTAGTCACTGGTGCCTTTGGTCTCACTGGTACCCTTGGCCTCATGTTTGTTTCAAGGATGGCACAGATTACTCACAGTTCTCACAGCACTGCCCTCTCTCTCTCTCTCTCTCTCTGGGTTAGTCAGCTACTTCCTCTTTTAGTCTAAACCACCAAAGCTCTGGAGATGTGCCAACCACAATAAGATTTGCTTTTTCACTACTTCAGTTAACAATCTGATTTGTTGGTAGATTTTGGTCCGATGTTGGGGATTGTTATTAAAGCTTCATCGCCACCAGTAGGCACATTTGTAATGCCAATTCACATCAGAAATGTGTCTATAGCGTGGCACACAAATTCCTTCTCCACAGGAACTGTTTATTATGATACACTGGTCTATAATATGAAGAATTGATT
Organism: Hirundo rustica; assembly: GCF_015227805.2. Classification (NCBI taxonomy): domain Eukaryota; kingdom Metazoa; phylum Chordata; class Aves; order Passeriformes; family Hirundinidae; genus Hirundo; species Hirundo rustica. Next base: position 11,788 of record NW_026690393.1, on the reverse strand, counting down.
GCTCTCTTACCCGCTCAAACTCGTTGGTCTAAATTTGCTGTTAATCGAACTGCTGCATAAAAGGGTTCCATCTTCATATCTCAAAGGTGTTCCAAAAATATCACTGAAAACTCTTTTTAAATTTAACTGTTTATGCTCACCATCTAAGTAAGTTGAACAAATCAATTGTCTCTCTCTTTATTCTGCTCTTGTTACTGTCCACCACAAATTAAGGCAAAGCGTACAAATAACACAAACCCATGGGCGACACTCTAAGCCATGCTTAGTACACTCCCAGTGTGTTACTTGTTCCTGGACTCTTTTAGTAATAGGTGTTCCCAGTCTCTTGTTCTGGAATCACAGTTCCTTAATGAAATCTGTTAGTGTTAGACGCTGAGGGCATCTTATAAGATTTTCAATCTGTTCAGGCTGTTCCCATTTTTCAAGGAAGTGTCTAATCCCTTGCCATCGGCATTGTTCTGCCTCCAAACTCAATGGAGTTGCCGTCAACAGCCAATCCAGAATGCCTAATTTTTCAAATAAATTAAAGTTAATTGCAATTACAAACCACAGATCTTTAATGGTTAATTATCAAAGGAGTTCTATAGTTTGGACAAGTTAAGCAACACAATTAATTTCTTTTCTTCTGTTGTTTCTAGGTGTCTTACTATATCCACAGTTTACTGCTATTATCTTTTGTTCTTGCAGTATTCTCAAAGCCACTAATCTTTCTGTGTGATACACTAAATAAATACATGCTCTTTGTACATGATCTTTTATTATAAATTGTTGCAAATAAGTATTAATGGTGATCTGTGCTAAAACCCAATTGTGCATTCTAAAGTCTCGCTCTCCTCTACTAAAACATCATATACAATTAATCATAAAAGCTACATCTCTTTGGGCCCAAGGTGCAGTTGTTCTGTGCCAATGTCTTTGTCTCAGCCACTTCATGGTCACTGCTTTACACCGCTCACACTGATGACCGTGTTTGCAGCAACCTTGCTGAAACATGGAAACTTCTCTCTGCGGGATGGCAGTTTCTGACCTTTCTGTACTAAGGATATCTTGAATATCCTGGGGCTGGGTTATTCTTTCAATATGTGGGTGGCACACCAAATGTATTGCAGCATGATGTGAAATCCACAGCTGAAAACGATTTTCCATATGAGCTATAGCCTCTGAGCACCAAATGCTCTCTTCACTCATGTTGTGGATTAATACAATTTTACTTTAACTGTTTAGGACTCAGTTTTTTAATAAATTAAACCTTTTTTTAAACAAAAAGGTTTAATCAAATTTAAGTAGTTTTTAATTGTACTTTCAGGTCTCCTGGTGCTTTTGAAAAACATTTCTCAATCTTTATTGTGTATAAGTCCTTTTACCCTTGAAGCATGAGTCTAGCCTTTTTCTGCCATTTGAACTGTGGTTTTGTCAGGGAGAATCCATTGTCCCTCTTTCAGAGTTGCTCCTAGGTTTTTCATGGCTTCTACTTCTGCTAAAGAAAAGTATGGTGTTTGATTTTGTGTTCCTGCTTCCTGAAAAGTCATAATTCCATTGCTGTTTTCCCTCAGGGCAGCTTTCTTAGCTTCATCATCAGCCAAATTGTTTCTTCTTGTTTTAATGCCTCTCCTCTTCTGGTGTCCTTTCACATGAACCACTGCTATCTTTTTTGGACTCTTCAAAGCTTTAAGTATTTGAATTATCAATCCTTGGTGCACTAATCCTTTTCTTTGAGTGTTCATAAGTCCCCTTTCTTTCCAATTTTTTCTAAATGTGTGCACTACCCCAAAGGCATATTTTGAGTCAGTGTATATGGTCCCTTCTCGATCCTTTAATAACAGCACAGAATAATGCATAGAGTACACAGGCTTGTGCTGACCAGGACGGGCTAAGGGGAGCAGATCCTTTTTACTTCCAGTTTTTCTCCATGAATTATGGCATACCCAGATTTCCTTCTTCCGCCTACCACTCGGGATGATCCATCTATGAATAATTTTTCTCCTGTTTTTAATTTTTGTTCTCTTAAATCTGGGCATATTTTTGTTTGTAACTCTATGACCTCTGTGCAATCATGTAATAATACTTCCCCTGGGTCCCCGTAAAGGAACTGAGTGGGGCTTTGTATATTTGTCACTCTCAGCTTTAATTCAGAAGAGTCTATCAAGATAGCCTCATATTTTAATATTCTGCTATCAGTTAACCATTTTTCAGTCTTTTATGCAAGGATTCCATTAATATTGTGGGGTGTGTACACTTCCAGTGGTGCCCCAAAGGTTACTTTTCGGGCTTCTTCTACTAACATAGCAGTGACCACCAGAGCTTGCAGGCATGTTGGCCAGCTCTTACTAATTGGATCCAATCATTTGGAATAATATCCTACTGGCTTTCGGCTTCCTGCCCAACCTTGAATCAATATTTCATAAGCTGTTTGATCAACTGTATTAACAAATAATTGAAAAGGCTTGTCTAAATTGGGAAGACTCAGTACAGGAGCTTGCAGTAGGACTTCTTTAACTTGCTCAAAATTTTCCTGATCCCTTTCAGTCCATTTCAAGCAATTGGTAGTTAATTTCTGATTTAGAATTTTTACTTTTCTACTAAACCCTTCTATCTACTGCCTACAATAACCCAAGGGACTCAAAAACTGCTTTATTTCTCTTTCAGACTTTGGGGGTCCCATGTTCAATATTCCTGAAATCCTTTCAGGGTCTAGCTTTTTCTTTTGCTTACTAATCCAATGACCTAAATACTGCACTTCTGACTCTACAAACTGAAATTTTGACTTTGATATCTTCAGTCCATTTTCTCCCAGAAAATTTAGAAGCTTAATAGTACCTTTTCTAGTTTCCTCTTCAGTTTCTCTTGCTACTAACAAATCATCTACATACTGTAGCAACTTAATTCCTTTGGATAACTCAAAGGACCTCAAAAGATTTTCTAACGCCCTCCCAAAAATGTTCAGTGCCTCGGTAAAACCTTGTGGTAGCACCGTTCACCTTAATTGTTCTCTCCTACCTGTATCTGGGTCCTCCTACTCAAAGGCAATCCCTACTGCCATCATCCAGAGGGCAAGTTCAAAAGGCATCCTTTAAATCCACTACACTGTACCAAATGTAATTAGGAGGTGTCTGGCTTAGCTACTCCTGGAAAGCGGGTAATGGTTCTTTGATTTACCACTCTGAGATCCTGGATCAGTCAGTAGCTACCATCAGGCTTCTTTACCGGCAGGATGGGGGTATTCTGTGGTGACACACAGGACTCCAACACCCCCTGATGTACTGAATTCTCAACTACCGGTTTCAATCCCTTCTGACCTTGATATCAGATATTGTTTTACTGGAATGGGGATTTCTGTATTTCAACATTAATGGGCTGAATGTTTAATTTTCCTACTTTACCAGTATACCACACAGTCTCGCTAATCTCAAAATTATCTTCTTCAGTTAAAGAATAGATTTTAAGTTTTCCTTCACAGGGTGCTATTTTAATCCCCAAGGCTATTATTAAGTCCCTTCCTAATAAATTATTATCAGTCTCTGGTATTAATACCTAATCACTGAGTCCAAAATTTTTATCAGATTCAATCTGCACTCTTTTAATTACAGGAACCTGAAAACTTCTCCTTTAACCCCAATTACTGGGACGCGTTCACAACTTACTTCACACCCTTGTGGTAGTTTTCTTACTGTCAACCTAGTAGCTTCTGTGTCCACCAAAATTGTGATTTCTTCCTTTTGAGGACTTATTTTCAGCTTTATCAAGGGCTCTTCTAGGTGTACGGTCCTCATTAAATAGAGCCCCTGACCCCCCTAAATCTTCTTGAAACATTTTCTCATCTTGCTGCCTCTTTCTACAGAATTTCTGTAGATGTCCCTTTTTGTGGCAATAAAAACAAGTGGGTTCTGTACCCCTGGAGGTGGGACAAGGAGTTTGTAAGTGTCCTTTCTGGTGATAGGAAAAACACGTGGGTCTCGTATCCCCAGAGGTGGGACCTGCCTTTTTCTGTTGTTTGTTCTTTCCTGAGCACTTCTCTGTATTCATGGTTGTCTGTGTTTCCTTGACTGCTGCCATTAAAATCTGTGGTTTTGTCTTTTGCCTCTCCTCATCTCTTCTCACATACACTTTCTGTGCTTCTCTTAACAATTCCTGAAGCCCCCTATCCTGCCAATTTTCTACTTTTTCCACCTTCGCCTGATGTGCCCCCAGGACTTAGCTACAAATTGTGTTTTCAAAAGGACCTGTCCTGCTGCAGTGTTGGGGTCTACACCTGAATATAACTGCAAGGCTTTTCTTAGTCTTTCTAACCAGTCTGCCAGGGCTTCATCCTTCCCTTAGTGCTCACTTAGAGCTTTCCTTATATTCTGCCCCTTGGGCACTGCTTCCCGGATTCCTCAGATAATCATCCACTGGAGATCACTCATATTCTGCCCGTGTCTTTCATTCTGATTATTCCAACCTGGATCTTGCATAGGCCATTTCTGATCCCCCTGGTCTGGCCCCTGACATTCTCTATCCCAAACCCTCATTCCTGAATGTCTAATCATTTCTCTTTCTTGCATGGTAAACAAGATTCCTAAGATAGACTGCAGTTCCACCCAGGTGTATATATTCGGCCCCAAGAACTGATCTAATCTCTCTGCCACTCCAAGAGGATCCTCTAGCAGCCTGCCCATCTCCTTCTTAAACTCCCTAACATCCCCTGTGTTCAGGGGAACGCTCACATCACCAATAGGTCTCTGTTCTGGATTTGCCATTGGAACTTTTCTAAGCGGGTATAGTCCATCTTCCATTTTTGCTTCCCCATCCCCATCATCACTTCTCCCCATCCCCTCCCCTCTAGTTCTATGTGCTACTGGCTGCTCCTGAATAGGGGGTGCGTTTGCATTTACAGGAGGGCCCTCGGGGGCTTGGGGTTGAATGGGCTGATTAGGTTGGCTGTAAGGGGGTGGGAGGTGATCTAACGGATCCTGGGGCTCATGTCTGGTTTTTTTGGCTGCTTGCCCTCTGGTTTGTAAAGGATAGAATGGAAAACCCTTGCTTCCCTGCCTTCAAGTGACAAATTCACCCTTTCCCCTGGGAAGCCAGAGAGCAGCATATTTTCTTTCTTCCTAATTAAAAGGTTCTTTTGAATTCACATACAAATTCAAAGCATGGTAAATCCAGTCTTCAAGCAATCTGGACTTTGGCCAGTATAAATTATCTTTCTGGATCATTTTCTTTGTCCATTCAAATGTACAATAATTAATCATTTTCTGCTTGCTTTTTCCTCTTCTTCCCAGTATCGTAAGATCATCCCTAGTGGACTGTCCTGAGGGATGCTCCTCTTCTGAGAACCCCTCTCACAGTTCCCAGGTATACCAGGCTCTTGTGAGTTTCCTTCATAATTCGCAGCCCCTGGGTCTAAGGACTTACTTTTTCTCAGACCCATTTTTGGCGGCAACAAACTACGCAACCTCCGGTACCAGGAGAATTTTGGTCTCCCTCACTGTGTGGTTCAATCCTCTCATTTATTATTCTGTTGCACTATCTTGTCTTTTGCCAACTGTCTGCCTCATGCCTAATTCCAATCTTTCTCCCAATCTGTCTTCCTGACTATATCCTTCTAGCCACTTCCCTCTGCAATCCCTCTTAGTCTCGTACTAAATTTACCAACTATTTTCTCAAAGAAAATTGAACTTGACTCAATTGCTCCCCTCCTTATTCACCTCACCCAGTGATCAGATCACTCCCTTCTCCTCAAGGACCTTCCCCTGGGTTCTCGGGCCAGGACCCTCCCTGCCAGTCCCTCCCAGGGAACCTCAATCATTTTCTCTTTCACTTCCCTCCTTTCCCAGCTGGTCTTCTCATAGAGGGCTGAAAACGCGGTACTGGGAGGTTCACACTTGCTTCAGTGGTCTGGGATACCAGCCCCCATTTTAGATATTCTACACACACACAAACTTACAGCTGCCCACCTGTCCGACCCCATGGTACTCACACAGTTCTTGTGCACAAGACGTTTTACAGGCACCTTTACCTTTAGCTGGCACTCCAACAGGAGCTTTTATGAATGCCTCCTATTGCTCGCTTCTTTTTCTTATGCATTATCGTAATTGGAACTCCTTCTCCAAGGGAGCCTGGTCTAACCTCGGGACCACCTTAAAAGAGCTGGTGGGGAGCTCTGTAGTGGTGTGGGATTTAGTTTTGGTTTTATTGTATGTGCTATTAATTTATGGTTCGTTCTATGTATCCCGGTTTGTTCCCTCTAATGATCTTTCCCTGCTCTTCTCCCCTCCAACCGTTATATGTCAATCCCCCACTCCCCCCTCCTCTGGGGTCTGCCTGTCATCTTGGGGCCTTCCCCTGGAGCTAGAAAGTTCTTCCAAGGGCATCGAGTGATAGGTCAGATCCAGAGGGGTTCCCTCCTCAGCATTTATGTTTGGTTTATGAAAATATCATTCATCCGTGTGACCCCTCCCTGGTGATCTCTGATTTGCTCACCCCCTGCCTCTTCCACCTCCAAATAAAAGCTGCTGGCAAGCAGCCTGGGGGTCTCTGCCTAGGCAGTTACCTGGAGGTCAGGAGGTCCCACGCCGGGGCTCCAATTAAATCTTGTGACCCATTCAGCAGAGTCCGCATTTCTATCTCCACCGTTGTTGCCTTGCACCACCTGTGCCTGCTGCCGAGGTCGTGTGGGATCCAAGGCCCCACAGGATCGGGTTAGCTGGCACGGCCAGCTGTCCGTACCTTTCCACACCACAGTGCCTGAGCTAGCCCAGGCGTGTGTGGAGACCACGCTTAAGGGACCGCAACATCCTTCTTTTATTTTCATTTCTTGCCTGATGTTAGCATTTGAATTGGAGTATTTTGGCAAAAGTTGGTCATTTTCAGTGCCCCTCACTTCAGCTCAGTCCATTTGGTCTCAATCACGCTGCTTCCAAATATTCTCAGTTGTTTCATTCGCACCTGAAGTCCTTTGAAGAACCTGCAGTCCCTGGGAGCATTCAGGATGCCCCCAGGGCCATTGCTGACCAAGGCTCCCCAGGGACTCCTTCCAGCAGATCCTTGAGGCCACTGGGATGTGAGGGGGATGCTGAGGGCAGCACAAGGGGCTGACAGTGCCCAGCCTTGCTGGGGCTGTGCCAGGAGGCCCCAGGGCCTCAGGACAAGGTGTCTCCTCACAGCCCTTGGTGGCACAGAGGCTGCTGTGCCCCTGGACACCAAGACTTGGCTTCTCTTTGTCCCCACCTGTCATCACTGCCTCCAGTTCTCTGCTCTGCCTGGGGCCTGGGGACACTTTCTCTGTCCTGTCCCTCAGTGGGACCCATTAAAACTTCAAGAAGCTTTGGAGTTGGATTCTGACTTGGAATTCTTGAGAGGTTTCTTCAGCTCCCTCTCAGGGACTGATGTTCAGGACCTGAGCACAAAGCCCCGAGAGGGTCATTAAAGTCCTTGTGCTTTGTCTGTGGTGATGAGCTGGGCTGGGCTCCTGGCACAGAGGCAGCTCCTGGCAGACAAGAAGAGCTTCAAAAACACACCTCTCTTGATGAGCAACTCTTCTCCCAGCCCAGCAGGGCTGGGGCACTGCCTGCAGCCACCCCGGGCACAGCACACAGGCAGAGAGAGCTTCAATCACTCAGGGCTGGGAAGGAGCTGAGAAGTGACTGAGGGAGAATCACTCCCAGCCCTTGACACAGGAACCTCTGGCTGCAAGACACAAGGCAGCTGCAGCTCCTGCAGTGATCTCCTAAAGCTGCAACATCCCAATGCCTACAGACTCTGTGAGTACATTCTCTGATTATCTCTTGTGGAGAGCAGCCAGGGGTGCCCAGGGCTGTCCTGCAGAGCAGGGTCCTGCAGCCCAGGGCGCTGTGCTGGGCAGGGACTCTGCTGCCTGCCAGGGACAGCTCTCAGCCGGCCCTGGGAGCTGCTCCCAGCACTGGGGGACAAGATCTGGGTGGAAGCAGACGGCTGGTAAAGCATGGAAGTGTTCTTCTTGTGTGGTGAGGATGCTGCATTGTTCAGGGCTGCTCCCAGCATGATATTTAACTCCAGAACATTTCCTCTAGCAGAGGCTAGATAAAAGGGAAAATCCTGCTTTATTCATCTACTGCTCTATGTTGCCTGGATAGGAAATTGTACATAGGTATTCATCTCTCAGTTCAGGTCGAGAAATATCAAACAATTTTCTCTCAGATCTTAATAAACAACTCAGTGACAGAAATCAGCAGACGGTCCCTTGCAGGCAGCACCAGTGTCACTTTTCCAGCCCCCTCAGGGTTGCTCTGATGTTGCCATCAGATCCTGCAGAGCCATAGCTGCCCCTGGGCAGTGCCTGAGCTGGGAGGGCTCTGCAGGGCAGAGCTGAGCCCCCAGGGCTGGGCTGGGCTCTGGCAGCACTGGCAGGGCCCAGCCCTGGGCACAGGGAAGCAGCTGCAGGCAGGGACAGCTCCAGGCAGCAGAGCCCTGGGCAGGCAGTGGGGGGAAAGTGCCACCAAGCTGTGCTGGGATATTTCAAGACCTCTCCAAAGCAAACTATTCCATGATTCCTTTTTTTTAAGAGATCCTCATGCCAAGACACTGCAAATGGGGTGTCCCAGCTCCCTCTGCCCTGGGGAGCTCTGGGCAGGGCAGGCTGGAGGCTGGGAATGAGCTGACTCTCCTCCAGCAGTGCCATGGACAGGACCCTGGGTGTGTCCTGGGGTTGCCATCCAAGCTGTGAGCTGCCTCCAGGCAACACTGGGGAACAGGAATGTCCTTGACCAGGAGTGGGGCTGAGACTCTGAGAAAGGCTGAGCCAGTTTGCTCTGCTGTGGCTCCCTCTGCTCTCAGCTGTGTCAGGCTGATTTCCAGGGGAACACAGGGACTGCCCTGGATCTCAGAAAGGGCAGCTGGGGACAGATGGAGGGACAGAGCAGCTCCCCTCACCCTTCACTGAGTTACAGCCAATGCTCTTGCCTTGCACAGTTCTCTCTGATCTCCCTGGGCACAGCAGGAAACCCTCTCCAGCTGCCTTTGGCCATCACCGTTCCTTAGCCCTGGCACAGGAGATGCTGCCAAGCTCCTCTGCCTCAGGAGCAGTTTGGGCTGATGAAGTCCAAGCCCAGGACTGGCCCCTGTCCCTGTTCCCATGACCCCAGTGCTGCAGAGCAGAGCTGACCCCTCGGTGTCCATGGGCAGAGCCCCTGCTCATCACAGCAACGGGGCCAGATCCCAGCAGAGCTCCAGGCACAGGGATAAAGGAAGAGCTCTGAGAAAAGGAAAATTGAGTGGCACAGAGCAGTAGGAACAGGGCTGGGAGAAAGGATTTGGAAATTGCCCACCAAATCCCCTCTCTTTCCTCCTTCAACAGGACTCCATGGCCAGAGTGAAGAAATGTCTAACAGCAGCAGCTCCATCAGCCACTTCCTCCTGCTGCCATTGGCAGACACGCGGCAGCTGCAGCTCCTGCACTTCTGCCTCTTCCTGGGCATCTCCCTGGCTGCCCTCCTGGGCAATGGCCTCATCATCAGCGCCGCAGCCTGCGGCCACCTCCTGCACACGCCCATGTTCTTCTTCCTGCTCAACCTGGCCCTCACCGACCTGGGCTCCATCTGCACCACTGTCCCCAAAGCCATGCACAATTCCCTCTGGGACACCAGGAACATCTCCTATGCAGGATGTGCTGCTCAGCTCTTTTTCTTTTCCTTCTTTATCACAGAAGAGCTTGTCCTCCTGACCATCATGTGCTATGACCGCTATGTGTCCATCTGCAAACCCCTGCACTACGGGACCCTCCTGGGCAGCAGAGCTTGTGCCCACATGGCAGCAGCTGCCTGGGCCAGTGCCTTTCTCTATTCACTGCTGCACACAGTCAATACATTTTCTCTGCCCCTGTGTCATGGCAATGTCCTGGGCCAGTTCTTCTGTGAAATCCCACAGATTCTCAAACTCTCCTGTTCCAAGTCCTACCTCAGGGAACTTGGGCTTCTGGCTGTTAGTGCCTGTTTAGCATTTGGTTGTTTTGTGTTCATTGTTTTCTCCTACGTGCAGATCTTCAGGGCTGTGCTGAGGATCCCTTCTGAGCAGGGACGGCACAAAGCCTTTTCCACCTGCCTCCCTCACCTGGCCGTGGTCTCCCTGTTCCTCAGCACTGTCATGTTTGCCTACCTGAAGCCTCCCTCCATCTCCTCCTCATCCCTGGATCTGGCCCTGTCAGTTCTGTACTCGGTGGTACCTCCAGCCCTGAAGCCCCTCATCTACAGCCTGAGGAACCAGGAGCTCAAGGCTGCAGTGTGGAGACTGATGACTGGGTGGTTTCAAAAACATTAAACTGCTGGCCAATTTCTGCAAATCACTTGAAATAAAAGCAATTTTTGATATTTGTTGTTGGTTTATTTTGGAGGTTCTATTCCTTTGGTTTTCTTTTATAATATTGTCCAAAAAGAAATATTATTGTTTGTGGTATTTCTTATTTTGTTTCTCTCCATCTTCACTGTGGACAGCGACTGAGTCAATGAGGGGCGGCACTCTTGGTGGCTTTAAAGGAACTCAAGGATCTCCCAGGCAAGTTTTCTGCAGAGATCCCCCTTTTGTTCCCTTCTCTGCAGCTGCAGCAGCAATGTCTGTGTGCAGGGCTGGGGGCAGATCAGTGCTGGCACAGCAGCTGTGCCCAGGAGCAGCAGCACTTGGTGTTGCCAGTGCTGCTCCCGTGCCCCTGCCCCGCTGCCCTCCTGGCCCTGGTGTTGCTGTAGGGCCTGAGTGCTCTCGGGGCCGGGCACAGTGCTGGGGGTGGCAGTGCCGGGGCTGCAGCAGGGACAGGCCTTGGGCACTGCTGGGGCAGCGCTGACGCCTCAGGGCAGGGCCTGGGGGCTCCAGGCTCCTTGCCCAGGCTCTCTCCAGAACACGCCCAGGCCAATGCTCAGCAGAGAAAAGCCCCGTGAGCAGCCCCAGGGTGGCCGTGGGCAGGCTGGGGGCAAACAGCATGGCTGGGGCTCTGCAAGGTCCCTGGGGGAGACGGGAAGGAGCAGCAGAGCAGGGGCTGATCCATCCCCACTGCGCTGGACACCCCAGGGCAGCGTCCCAGAGCGTCCTCATGCACCTGCCAACAACATCCCCCCTCTGCAGCCCTGGCCTCTCCCCCAGCTCACACAGGTGCCGCATCCTTGCAGGCACAGACACGGCAGCACTGGCTCAGGAGCCCCTGTTTGCACTGCCCAGAGCAGGCGTGAGCACCCCCATGGTGTTGGTGTGGGGAGATGAACCTGAGTGAGCACAAATGCCATCATCAGCCCCTGGGGCCAGGAAGGGCTGGGGGACAGCAGGGAAACCACTCAGGTTTGTGGTGGCCTTCGAAGTCAGCCAGAAAGTTTGTTCCCATGAGCTGTGAGTGTCCTGTGCCACTGTAGATATTGTTGCCCAGAGTCAGGGCTGCCTGGCAGCCAGCCCCAAACTGCCCTGAGCATTTTCTTTACCACACCTTGGCCTTCTTTACCCTTCCTGCTACAAATTTCTTAATTTTGCCCTTCCCTGTTCCCTCCCCTGCAAACAGCCCATCCCTGGTTGCCCATTCCTCTCTAGTCCCATGCCCCATTTCAGTTCCTGAGTTAGCACCATGGGAACGTCCCCTGGGGAGCAAGATCATCCTCCAAGCACTTCAGGAATTGTCTGCAGGCTCCTGCAGGACTGACAGGATGGGCTTTGGGACTGTGAGGAGAAGCTGAGGGACCTGGGCTGCTGGATCTTGTGAAGAGGAGGCCCAGGGCTCATCCTGCAACTGCTGCAAGGGTGGTTTCAGAGAATCACAGAATCAGCCAGGTTGGAAAATACCTTGGATATCATCAAGTCC
>NW_026690392.1:0-34466 GCF_015227805.2 Hirundo rustica | reverse complement strand
GTAGATGGTCTAGAGGGTCCCATTTTTGATTAGTTTTCCTTTCCTCTTTCTCTTCTTTTCTTTCACACTTTTCTTTTTCTTTTAATTTGCAGACTTTTATATTCTCTTTACTTGTGGCTCTCTTTTGCCAACAAGCAGCATAGGCTAACTGATTTACGTCTGGATCTTCCTGAGTTCTTAGGTACTGATTTAACTGATAGCACATCCACTCATCATGTGTTCCAAACCATGGCCACTCTCCTGGTAATTTTAATTTTGGCCAGACTTCTGTGCAATAAAACACCATTTTAACCTGATCTAGTCCTTTTGTGGCTTCTAAAGAATCCCATTTAGCTAAAAGTTGTTCTAAGGGACTACCAGGTGGAATACTCTTCACTTTGTTATTTTCCTTTTCAGATTTCTTTTTCTTACTAGTACACTGTCCCATTTTCTTTAAACTGGAAAAAAAATTCAAAGGTGCCCTCAACTGATGGGCAACACAGGTTTTTTAAGCAAAAAAAAATTCTTCGGCCTTTCTCACTCTGCTTCAAATCTCCTGCCTTAATTCTTGAACACTTCAACAAAAAAAAACTTCTAAACTTTATGCTTTTCTACTCTTTCCTACACTTTTGCTTTCATTTAGGGAACAAACTCTCTCTTTCTACTCACTTTCTCTAACCTTCTTCACTTTCTTGGATGCTCACACTTTACTTACACCAGGGGCTCAGACTCTCTTCTGACCCCTTTGAGGTGAGTCCTAATGACCTCACCTCCTATGTACCCCTGCGCCTTGCCTCACCCCTGAGACTCTGGACACGCTTTGCGGCGCACGACAGGGTCCCTAGTACTGGCATCCCCTTCCGGGCCTCAGGGCCTTCCCGCGCCTTAGCCCCTGCCGGGCCGGACACCTTCAGTCCGAACCCCGGACTAGACTGCCCTGTCACTAGTACCGTTCCCCTCTTCACTTTTTGAAACGGAGGTAAGAGGTCAAGACTCCGCACGGGTTACCTGGGGGGGTATCCCTTCCTTGTTTCCAAGGATCAACCCGAGCAGGGCCCGACCCCTTTGCCTTCCACCAGGACTGGCTTGACTACTTCTCCCCAGCGAAGCAGCCTCGGCAAGAGGGATGAGTGTGTGTGTGCAGGATGCCCGCCTTGCCTCCAAGCTGACTCCCCACCCCGGTGTCCTCGGGCTATGGGTTTACGGCCTCCTCCCTGAGACCGCGGCAGCACACCCTCTCCGGTGCGTCTGGCTCAGTCCTGGGAAGCAGGGACTCTCATGAGCTCTCGGCACCCGCAGTGTCTGGGGACACCCTGTCAGCCCTGGTACGGTTTTCCCGCCCCTCCAGGGATTCTAAACTCTCCTAGGCTACTCTAGCACTTATGGGGGGACCTGCCCCTAATGCGTGCCACTCACACTCTGTTTTCCCCTGCACGCCCGGGGGGGGTCTTTCTGCCCCTAAGGAGACGCCTCACTCACTATTTTCTTTCGCTTCCCCCTTTTCCTGGCCGGCCCCCTCGCGGGGGTCCGAAACCGCAGTACCGAGGGGTCCACACTCAGTTCCGGGGGTCTGAGCTGCCAGCCCCTGACTCTCTCACACTCCCATTCGCACGTCTCCTTTACCCGCCGCCGGAATGCTCACCCTCCGGCGCTCCTCCTCGTTGCCGGTCCCAGGCTGCTCCCGCTTCGCCAGCTGTCCCGGAGGTCCGAAGAGCGAGCGGCCGTCCCGTCTTCGGTCCCTCTTCAGGCGTGGCCAGATCCCGTGGACAAGCCCCCAAAATTGTTCTGGAAAAAAAAGGGAGAGAGTCAGAGACTTGCTCTTTTTGTATGTTTCTTTATTATCAAGCTTGGCCTTGGGGGAGAGCTTGCTTGCTCTCTTGGCAACGCGGAGGAGGAGGTACACACAGCTTCGCTTCACAGCAAAGCTGGGGACTCCCACCCCCCTCACGGGCTTTTTCCCCTTGCCGGGGAGTCCGTTTCGCGTCGCTGATCAGGGGTCATCCAGCGATGGGGGACTCCTTCTCAGGTCACGGCGACTAAATAAAACTGCTTCGGCGGACCCCCGTACTTTTTGCACTAGTCTAAAGTGCGGCTTCAGTCCTGGATTTTACTTTAGTTTTCTGCTTTTTAAAGTCTCTTGTTCTTGAGTTGTTCCCAGAATTCCAGTGTTCTTTTTATTTGCATATTCAGACACTATCCGGCGAATGGGAGCAGAGATACAGGTAATAAGGTGAATTCTTAATTAACAAACAAGTAAATAAGGTGATAAATCAATATTAAAACAGGAATAAGGCAAATTCTTTATACAGAACTAGCATTAACAATCTTAATGAAATTACTTAACAATTAAGTAACTAAAACATAGATTATTCGAATAGAACTTATTTATAACAACTCCCCCCTCTATTTCTTTGATCGAGCTTTAGCTCGCATCAATTTGTTACCTCTTCTTCTTGAAAATAAATTTTTCTACATTTTTGGAACTTTTCATATATTTCTTTGGCATTTTCACGTTCAGGTCCTTGACTCTCTATCACCATCATTTTGGTTTGTTTTTGACTGGTTGCTTTAGGGATCTGGATACTGGCTTGGACTGTGGAGGTAATAGTTCGAATTAGATATGGGATTAGACAAGGTAAAAACATTAACCCGGTGATTGAGCAAATTATCATAAACCCAGCTTTCTTCCACCAATCCCCTTTGAATGACCAAAAACTATTCCACCAGTTGGTGTCCATTAGAGGAGTCCACTCTTGATTTCCCACATAGGCTAGCTTTCTGATTTCTTTTGAGATGTTTTTAATTACTGCACTTTTATCATCAATTTCTAAACAACATTCAGACGAATTAAATTTACCACAGATTCCTCCTTCATCTGCTAAAAGGTAGTCTACAGCCAGACGTATTTGGTATATTACAGCTCTTGTTTGTGTTAGTTGGTCACTGATGTGGTCTAATGCGAGAGCTGTTCAGTTAGATACCATTTCTAGGACAGCCTGGAGCCTGATGATTCTATTTAACATGTAGATTGGAGTGTGATACCCCCAGGACCCGTCCTGTGCCCATGTAGCTGGTCCATAGGTTTTAATGATTTCTTCTGGGGTCCATATTTTTCCTTTCCATTTTTGGTCTCCACCAATTGTTAGAGTATCTCTTTTCTTTCGATCGACTTTTCCCAGATTGTCATATACTGGGACTCCTAGGTGTGCTCCTAATCTCTTGGGTAATAAGAAGAAAGCTGGCTTTATGATCCCTATTGTACAGCTTCCCGACCAATCCCCAGGTAATTTTGTATAAGCAGTATCTCCACAGATCCAGAACAGGTGATTTGGAGCTTCCCAGTAATCTTCCCTAGTTTCAAAAGACTGTTGCCAAAACCGAGACAGTTCTTTTATTCCCCAAAAAGGATTTATAGCTTTGTCAATACATTCATATAATTCATACTTCTCATTAAAGATACATTTTTCTGTGTTCTCAGTTGACCAATACTTGTTAGGCCCTTTGGGAACCCATTTAGCACTTAAGTTTATCACTATTATATACCTTTTACACATTAATTTTCCTACCCGGGTTTGATACCTGGTTCCTGTCCTCATGATACATTCTTCCCCAATGATTTTAGATTTGAGATCCCACTTCTCTCTTCCTCTTGTTCTTAGACTTCGTGTATTCTGCTCAGTTTGCTTCCATTTTAGAATTTCTAGAGGGCTTAAACTAATTCCCTCCCAAGGCCATATTTCAGACATTTGTGTACCTCCACATATCTAGCACTCGGTTAAATTTAATTCTCAACTGATTCTTTCTACTAAGTCAATGAACAGGTTTTTTCCTGATGGGATGTCTAGGCTTTTTTCAAATTTTGTTGTCAACACTTTTTCTTTGATTATATCTCTTAATCCTTTTTGATCTGCTTCAAAGCATAACCAAGTGTCTCCTATAGGACATTCTCCAAATAGGCGCTGTGCATAACTAGCTGTGTTTTTTGTGGTCCAATAAACCTTTCCATCCTCTTGGCAAGTATTCAACTGGGAGTGGTCAAAGCAGTTTGGGTTCACATTAGTATGGACCCTGAATAAGGATCTGAGATCCTCTCCATGGTACACTGGATGGTAGCAGTTAGTACAGGCTTTTGTTTCGTAGGTGTGCTTTATGAACATCATCAGTACGATCCCTCCCAAGAGTCCGGTATGGGCCATCCTTCCTGGATCTCTTGCTCCACCCGGCCTTGCCTCTTGGAGTGGAGAGGTCTCTTAAAGAACCCACTTACATGCTTCCACTTCCCTTCCCTATTAATTTAGTTGCCCTTAGAGAATGTTCTGTAGGAGATTTACTTTTGTTTTCAAAAAAAACCTTATACTCTTTTAATTTATCTATTACTTGAATTTTGTTCAAACTGCTACTTATAAAACTTAACAACTTTTAAAATTAACATATAAGAAAACTTAAACTTATTTAAAACACTATTTATAAAACTTAAACAATATTTAAAATTAATACAAAAAAACCCTTAACTCTTTTTAATATATCTATTACTTAAACTTATTTAAATTGCTACTTAGAAAACTTACAATCTAAAAATTATCATATAAAAAAAACTTTAAACTTCTTAAATTCTTACTTATAAAACTTAAACTATATGTAAAATTCATACAAAAAAAACTTTATATATTTTTTTAATATATCTATTACTTAAACTTATCTAAATTGCTAATTAAAAAAAACTAATTTAGGTTCACATAAATTAACTCTTATTGTGCCCCCCCCCTTTTTTTTTTGAGTCCATTGATTTGGGGAGAAGCAACTGAAAAAAAGGTTTTTACAGTCTCTGTTATCTCTTATTTCTTTTTAAAGGTTAATTTCAAGTCTTTCAGGTGTGGTGTTACTGTCCACTCGGTTTCATCCGGTGAGGGTGCTGAACTCGGGTTCTCTCCAGGAGGGGGTACTGGCCCTTTAACTCTGGTGATGTGGGTCCATCCTTTTTCTTCAGTGCGCACTGCTGTGTGAGTTGTTAACAGTACTTGGTAGGGACCTTCAAACTTCGGGGTTAGTGGGGTATTAGTCCACGTTTTGATCAATACCCAATCTCCAGGATTTGTATTATGCACGTTTGCATCCAAAGGGGAAGTTTGAGGAAGATAGCCTTTCTTTCTGAGATTTTCTAGGGTTTGTCCAATGGTTTTTAGATATTTTCTAGTGACTTCCTCTCCTTCCAGGTAGTCTTTAGAACTATAAGGAGATAACAAAAAGGGAAGCCCGAATAACATTTCATATGGTGACACGCCTATATCTGCTCGTGGTTGTGTTCTGATTCGTAATAATGCTAGGGGTAAGCATTTAAGCCAATTTAGTTCAGTTTCTGCTATTAGTTTAGTTAGTACATTTTTAATGGTCTTATTCATTCTTTCTACTCTGCTTGATATTTGGGGATGCCATGGAGTGTGTAACCTCCATTTTATCCCCAAGGCTTGTGTTACCTGTTGTAGAATTTGTGCTGTGAAATGTGGCCCTCTATCTGAATCAATATTATTTATCAGCTCATACCGAGGAAGGATATCTTCTAATATTATTTTTGTTACTACTTCTGCTGTTTCTCTTTTTGTAGGGAATGCCTCTACCCAGTGGGTAAGGTGATCTATGATCACTAACAAGTGTTTGTAACCTTGAACAGGGGGCATCTCAGTAAAACCAATTTGCACGTTCTGGAAGGGCCTTAAGGCTAACTCCCTCCCTCCAGGCTCAGTCTTCCTCATAACTTTTTGATTTATTTTCTGACATATTATACATCCTTGAGTAACTGCTTTTGCTAATTCGTGTACTCCAATACATAGGTTTTCCCTTAGGAAATGGTCACATAACCCCTGGGTTCCCCAGTGGGTTAGATTATGTATTTCTGTAAGTATTTTTCGGGCTAGGGCTTTATTCAAGAATTTCCGTCCGTCAGCTGTTAACCACACTCCGTGTTCCCCCTGGTGTAATCCTAATTCTTTTATTGCTTTCTGCTCTTTTTCGCTAAACACCTGCTCTATCTCTTCTTTTTCTTTTCTTGGTATTTTCTCCAATTTGAGGATTTTTACTGGTTCTCCTGGTTCTAAAGCTGCCTCTCTGGCTGTTTTATCAGCTAACTGGTTTCCCCTTATCTCGGGCATATTTCCCTTTTGATGCCCTTTTATGTGAACTACTGCAATTTCTACTGTTTTTTGTAAAGATTTTAACACTGACTTTATTAATTCTGTGTGTATTAAGTCTTTCCCTTTTGAATTCAAGTATCCCCGTCCTTCCCAAATTTTCCCAAATGTGTGCACAATACCAAAGGCATATCTAGAGTCTGTGTAAATGGTCCCTCGGTCATCTTTAAGTAAGTCCAGCCCTCTCTTTAGTGCATATATTTCACAGCACTGCGCTGACCAATTACTTGGTAACTTTCCCTTTTCTAAGACTTCCATTTTCTCTCCCTCAATCACAGAGTATCCGGATGTTCTTTTCCCTTCCACCACTCGGGATGACCCATCTGTGAACAATACTCTCCCATATGGAAGGGGTGTGTCTTCTAAATCTTCTCTCACTTTTGTCTGCATATCAATGAGTTCTAGGCAATGGTGTTCTATCTCTTTGGTGGGCTCGCCAGAGAGAAATTGGGCTGGATTTAAGCTTTTTGATGTTGTTAGTTCTAGGTTACCTGTATTTATCGGTATAATTTCATATTTTAGGATTCTAGAATCTGTGAGCCACTTTTGAGATCTTTGGCTTAAGATTGTTTTCAAATCATGTGGAATACGTATCTTTATTTTTCCCTGTAATGTTAATTTTTGAGCCTCTTCTATCAAAAAAGCTACAGCTGCGACTGCTTGGAGGCAAGCCAGCCATATCCTGGCCACTGGATCTAATAGTTTTGATAGAAATGCCACAGGTTTTCGGTATCCTCCCCATTCTTGGGTTAAAACTCCATATGCTATCCCTTCCTCAGTGTTTACAAACAAATCAAACTCCTTTTTATGATCTGGTAAGCTTAAAACTGGTGCTGAGGATAATTTCTCTTTTAGATCTTGTAGCTGCTTCTCATCACTCTCTGTCCAATTCATTGGTTCCTGGACTATTAATTTATCATAAAGAAATTTGATCCCTTGAGTGTACTTATCTATCCAGTGCTTGCGGTACCCAAACAGGCCTAGAAGTTTCCTTATGTCTCTCTCAGTTTTTGGAGGCGATATAGATACTATTCCTGAAATTCTTGCAGGGCTTAACCTTTTACTCCCCTTCCCAATTATGTGTCCTAAATAAGTGACCTCAGTTTCCACAAACTGTAGTTTACTTTGAGATACTTTTAACCCCTTTTCTCCAAAAAAGTTTAAAAGTTGTATACTTACATCTTTAACTTCTTTCTCTGTCTCCCCTGATATTAATAAATCATCCATGTATTGCAAAATTTGAACTCCTTCTTTGGGACTAAACTGTTCTAATAATGTCTCTAGGGCCTGTCCGAAGATATTTGGCTATTCCGTATATCCCTGTGGTAACCGCGTCCACCTTAGCTGTTGTTTTCTTCCCCTGTCTGGATGTTCCCATTCAAAGGCAAACCAATCCCTACACTCTTCTGCTAGGGGACATGCCCAAAAGGCATCTTTTAAGTCTATCACTGTGAACCAGGTATGCTCTCTTGGAATTTTACTCAGCAAGGTATAAGGGTTAGGTACTACTGGGTGTTGAGCAATAGTTCTTTTATTTATTTCTCTCAAATCCTGGACTAATCAAAACTTTCCCTCATCTTTCTTTATGGCCAATATAGGGGTGTTATGAGGGGACATACAGGGTTCTAGGATATTTTCTTTTAAGAGATGCTCGATTTCTGAAGCTAGCCCCCTCCTTCCTTCTGGTGACATTGGGTATTGCTTGACTCTGATGGCGGGGGTATCTTTTTGCATTTCTATCTTAATGGGAGGGATATCTAAACACCCATACTTTCCCTCTGTAGCCCACACTTCTGGATTTATCTCTTGTATATCCCCTTGGGTCAGTTTCATGATATGCACAACCATTTTTCCATCTTTTGGGATAACTCCTACCCCGAGCTGCACTTGTAAGTCTCTGCCTAGTAAATTGGTTTCTGTATGTGGTAAATAAAGAAAATCAGCTACACAATACTTTGAGTTCCCTTTAATCTCTACTCCTTCAATTATTAATGCTCGAAAGGGCCTCCCTTCAGCCCCTAACACTTCACAAGTTTTTGTCCTGATTGTTACTCCTGTTGGTAAGTTCCTTAAACTTGACCTATCAGCTCCTGTGTCTACTAAGAATTCATATTCTTCCCTTTGGGGCCCCACATCAAAGTTTACTAGAGGCTCATCTTGTTGTTCCATGGGGTCCCCCATTTTATAGAGCCTCTGACACCCCGAATCCTCCCCTTTCAGCACCCTCTCCAGGGCATCTTGCTCCCTTGCAATAGCTTCATCAAGGGATAATTTCTTACAGTCCCTTTTTAAATGCCCTATTTCACCACAGTAATAACAAGTTCTATTCTCTCCTGGGTTACTTCTTTTTAAATTTACCCATGGTGGTACTATGGGTGACTTTGGTCCTTTAAATGAGGGTCTTGGTCCTCCCTCACTAGATTTTAAGGAGGAATTTCTCTGGTTTTCTGCTACTCCAGTACTTTCTCTTGCTACAGCTACCATAATGCGAGCCTTGGCTCTAGCCTTTTCTTCTTCTCTCCTCAAGTAAACTTTTAAGGCTTCTTTTAATAATTCATTAATACTTTTCTCCTGCCAATCTTCAATTTTTTCTAATTTTCTCCGTATATCTGGCCATGACTTTGTTACAAACTGCACTTTTAGAATTACTTGTGCCTCAGGACTCTCAGGGTCTATGTTTGAATAAAATTGAAAATTTATTTTTAATCGGTTTAGCCAAGTGGCAGGAATTTCATCTTTTTCTTGGGACCCATCAAAAGCTAATTTAGTATTATTCCCTCTAGGGACAGATTCTCTTATGCCTCTTACTATCAAGGACCTATAGTCTCTCATATTTTGTCTTTCTTCTTCTCGATTTGGGTCCCACCCTGGGTCAGCTATTGGTAATTTATGATCTCCAGGTGGCCCCAACCTATTTTCCCTTTCCCAGATTCTGATACTTGCTGTTCTGATCATTCGTATTTCCTCAGGGGAGAACAAGATGTTTAACATAGAATTTAACTCTCTCCACGTATAAACATTGAGTCCAAGGAATTGGTCTACCTGTGTGGCAATACCTATGGGATCTTCAACTAAATTTCCTAACTCTTTCTTAAATCCTCTTACCTCAGAGGCTGTTAATGGGGCATTTACAAATCCTACCCCTCCAATCACTCCTCCCATAGGCACTTCTCTGAGGGGAAAAAGTCTTTCTGGCTTTAAGGCTTTTGATCTGGTGTTACAATAGGGTCCTTCACTTACGTTATCAACTGATAACACTGTCCGGGCTAGGAATGCCTGGGGATTTCCAGGAGAATGGGATGACTCATGGGAGTCTGTAGGGGTTTTGGTTAACTCCCAATTAGGGGGTGGCAGAGGAATTACTGTAGGTGAGGGGGAGGTAGTAAAATTTGTAGGAGGAGAAGCAGAGGATTGTACTGTGGGAGGAAGGGGGGCTAGGGAAGAGGCTGTGTTTTGGGAAACTGAAGGGGTTATAACTGCGGCTAAAGAACTTTGACTATTGGAAGGAGGTGGCAAAGGGGCTGTTGGGAGAGTAGGGGGAGAAGGTACTAAGGACTGAGGAGAAGGGGTGTTAAGGAGGGGTGATGATGGAACCACTGGGGGAAGAGGAAGAGAGGGTTCTGAAGGAGTTTGAGTTTGACTCGGGGAAGTTAGTAGGGGAACTGGGACAGGATTTTGAGGGACTTGGGGCACTTCTGGGTAAATTGGAGGGGGTAGATGGTCTAGAGGGTCCCATTTTTGATTAGTTTTCCTTTCCTCTTTCTCTTCTTTTCTTTCACACTTTTCTTTTTCTTTTAATTTGCAGACTTTTATATTCTCTTTACTTGTGGCTCTCTTTTGCCAACAAGCAGCATAGGCTAACTGATTTACGTCTGGATCTTCCTGAGTTCTTAGGTACTGATTTAACTGATAGCACATCCACTCATCATGTGTTCCAAACCATGGCCACTCTCCTGGTAATTTTAATTTTGGCCAGACTTCTGTGCAATAAAACACCATTTTAACCTGATCTAGTCCTTTTGTGGCTTCTAAAGAATCCCATTTAGCTAAAAGTTGTTCTAAGGGACTACCAGGTGGAATACTCTTCACTTTGTTATTTTCCTTTTCAGATTTCTTTTTCTTACTAGTACACTGTCCCATTTTCTTTAAACTGGAAAAAAATTCAAAGGTGCCCTCTACTGATGGGCAACACAGGTTTTTAAGCAAAAAAAATTCTTTGGCTTTTCTCACTCTGCTTCAAATCTCCTGCCTTAATTCTTGAACACTTCAACAAAAAAAAACTTCTAAACTTTATGCTTTTCTACTCTTTCCTACACTTTTGCTTTCATTTAGGGAACAAACTCTCTACTCACTTTCTCTAACCTTCTTCACTTTCTTGGACGCTCACACTTTACTTACACCAGGGGCTCAGACTCTCCTCTGACCCCTTTGAGGTGAGTCCTAATGACCTCACCTCCTATGTACCCCCGCGCCTTGCCTCACCCCTGAGACTCTGGACACGCTTTGCGGCGCACGACAGGGTCCCTAGTACTGGCATCCCCTTCCGGGCCTCAGGGCCTTCCCACGCCTTAGCCCCCGCCGGGCCGGACACCTTCAGTCCGAACCCCGGACTAGACTGCCCTGTCACTAGTACCGTTCCCCTCTTCACTTTTTGAAACGGAGGTAAGAGGTCAAGACTCCGCACGGGTTACCTGGGGGGGTATCCCTTCCTTGTTTCCAAGGATCAACCCGAGCAGGGCCCGACCCCTTTGCCTTCCACCAGGACTGGCTTGACTACTTCTCCCCAGCGAAGCAGCCTCGGCAAGAGGGATGAGTGTGTGTGTGCAGGATGCCCGCCTTGCCTCCAAGCTGACTCCCCACCCCGGTGTCCTCGGGCTATGGGTTTACGGCCTCCTCCCTGAGACCGCGGCAGCACACCCTCTCCGGTGCGTCTGGCTCAGTCCTGGGAAGCAGGGACTCTCATGAGCTCTCGGCACCCGCAGTGTCTGGGGACACCCTGTCAACCCTGGTACGGTTTTCCCGCCCCTCCAGGGATTCCAAACTCTCCTAGGCTACTCTAGCATTTATGGGGGGGACCTGCCCCTAATGCGTGCCACTCACACTCTGTTTTCCCCTGCACGCCCGGGGGGGGTCTTTCTGCCCCTAAGGAGACGCCTCACTCACCAGTTTCTTTCGCTTCCCCCTTTTCCTGGCCGGCCCCCTCGCGGGGGTCCGAAACCGCAGTACCGAGGGGTCCACACTCAGTTCCGGGGGTCCGAGCTGCCGGCCCCCGACTCTCTCACACTCCCACTCGCACGTCTCCTTTACCCGCCGCCGGAATGCTCACCCTCCGGCGCTCCTCCTCGTTGCCGGTCCCAGGCTGCTCCCGCTTCGCCAGCTGTCCCGGGGGTCCGAAGAGCGAGCGGCCGTCCCGTCTTCGGTCCCTCTTCAGGCGTGGCCAGATCCCATGGACGAGCCCCCAAAATTGTTCTGGAAAAAAAGAGAGAGAGTCAGAGACTTGCTCTTTTTGTATGTTGCTTTATTATCAAGCTTGGCCTTGGGGGAGAGCTTGCTTGCTCTCTTGGCAACGCGGAGGAGGAGGTACACACAGCTTCGCTTCACAGCAAAGCTGGGGACTCCCACCCCCCTCACGGGCTTTTTCCCCTTGCCGGGGAGTCCGTTTTCTTTGCTGATCAGGGGTCATCCAGCGATGGGGGACTCCTTCTCAGGTCACGGCGACTAAATAAAGCTGCTTCGGCGGACCCCCGTACCTTTTGCACTAGTCTAAAGTGAGACTTCAGTCCTGGATTTTACTTTAGTTTTCTGCTTTTTAGAGTCTCTTGTTCTTGAGTTGTTCCCAGAATTCCAGTGTTCTTTTTATTTGCATATTCAGACACTATCCGGCGAATGGGAGCAGAGATACAGGTAATAAGGTGAATTCTTAATTAACAAACAAGTAAATAAGGTGATAAATCAATATTAAAACAGGAATAAGGCAAATTCTTTATACAGAACTAGCATTAACAATCTTAATGAAATTACTTAACAATTAAGTAACTAAAACATAGATTATTCGAAAAGAACTTATTTATAACATTGGGGATCTATAGGGGTCTGGGGGAGCCTCTAGCGGTTCCGGGGAGGTCTGGGGGTGTCTGTGCGTCCCTATGGGGGATTTGGGGGGGTCTAGGGGTCTCCGTAGAGGGTCTGAGGGAGCTATAGGGGATCTATGGGGGATGTACAGAGGGTCCGGGGGGCCTGGAGGTCTCTAGAGGGGATCCGGGGGTCTCTAGGGGCTATTTGGTGGGGTCTGGTGGTGCTCTAGAGGCTCTGTAGGGGTTTGGGGGAGCCCATAAAGGGTCCAGGGGGGTCGGGCGGGGTCTCAGTATCGCTATAAGGAGATTCTGGGATCCTTCAAGGGAATTTTTTTTTTAATTTTGGGCTCTGTAGGGGAAATTTTGAGGTCGAAATGGGGAAATTTGGGGTTTTCTATTTGGAAATTTTTTGAATTTTGGGGCAAATGCAGGAAGTTGGGGTAGTTCAGGTCCAAGTGTGGGAATTTTCAGATCTCTAGGGAGGATTTTGGGGGAATGTTATGTCTAAACATGGGTGATTTGGGGAATTTTAGTTCCAAATGTAGGAAATCTTGGGAATTTGGGTCCAAACGTGGGATTTTTTTTCCAGATTTCCTCTTCAAGTTCTTGGAGATCAGCAGCGCTAGCACCAGCAAGTCCTACCTGCTACAGCCCTTCATCAAGAGCAAGTGTAGGAAATTCTGGGAATTTTTTGGGATTTTGGGAATTCCGGGAGGTTGGGGGATTTGGGGGGGGATTTTTTTAATATATTTCTGGGCATTTTAAGGGTTTGGTTGCTTGTTTCTTTGTTTGTTTTTTTGTTTTTCATTTTCTGGGTGTTTTTTGTTGGGTTTGGGGAATTTTTTGAAATTTGGGGAATATTGCTGGCATTTTTGGAGGAATTTTCAAGGTTTTTCTTTTCTTTTTTTTAGCTCTTTTGATGCTTTTTTCAGGTTTTTTTTTTAATTCTGCTTTTTTAATGCAATTTTGGGCGATTTGAATTTTTGGAATTCTGTGTCCCTCCTGGCTCTCCTCCATCCTGCGGGTATTTCCTGCCACTTTTGAGTTATTTTTGGTCAATTTTGGGCCATTTTTGGCCATTTTTGTGGTGTTTTCTGTCATATGGGGTAATTTAGGGCAATTTTGTCTCATTTTTGGGTACATTTAAAGGGGATTTTTGGTCATTTTTTGGGCCATTTTCTGTCATTTTGAGCCATTTTTGTAATTTTGAGTACATTTCTAGTCAGCTTTTGATCATTTTGGGGCAATTTTCTGCCACTTTTTGGTCTCTTGAGGGGTGTTTTTGGTGACTTTTGAGCCCTTCTTTGCTGGCTTCAGTCCCGGTCTCAGTCTTGACCTCAGCGCAGTCCAGGTCCCAGTGCCGGTAGCGGTGTCAGTCTTGGTCCCGGAGTGCTCCCAGTGCCAATCTCAGTCTGGGTCCCAGTCCCGGAGCGGTGCCAGTCTCGGTGCTGGTTCCGGTGCCGGTCTTGGTCTGGGTCTCAGTCCAGGTCCTGGAGATTTTAGGCCCATTTGGGTAATTTTCGGCCAAAGCGTGTTGCGTTGTGGTTTTTGGGAGTGGAGCTGAAGCCCAGAGCCGATAAGCCTCTGCGGTGGAAAGGCCGCTTGGGGAAGCTCAGGCGAAGCAGTCAAGCTCACACATGCACACACGCCACGTGGGCAGCTCAGCAAAGAAAGGCCAGAAGGCCTTTGCACTGGATCAATTCCAGCCAGGTTTATTTCCAGAAGCCCAAGGGGAATCCAGATTGGAAAGGGGAGCACGTGTGCCGGTCTCCAGCTCCAGTGTGAGCTTCAGCAGCCAAAGACCTCGAGGCACGGGGGCAGAGCAAAGGGCAGGAAAGGTCAGTGTCCTCTAGGGAAAACGGGGCCAGTCCCCGGGAACCCCAAACCAATGGAGACACAGAGGAAAGGAGAAACCAAAGGGCCAGGGGAATCAGGGAGGGGAGAAACTGAGGCAAACCATCGTGTCCAGAGCCCCATTGGGAAGTTCTCTGTCTCAGGCTGGGCAGGTGACTCTATGATCTGTCCTGCCAAGGCCAGGCCCTAGGTATTATGGCAAGGGGCTGCAGGGACTCCACACTCAGCATGATTCCAGTTGCTCACAGCCACTCCCAGTCAATCCCAGTATGATTCCCGTCACCCTCAGTGTGATCCCAGTTCTTCCCAGCATGGGTGCAGCTGTTCCCACTGTGATCCCAGTATGATCCCAGGTGCCCCTGGAAGAGTCCCAGTCCCTCTCATCATGTTCCCAGTCACACCCAGTTGCCCTCAGTGTAGATCCACTCACTCCCAATTGCCTGTTTTTATGGTCCCCCGATGCCCAGTGACTTCTAGAGATGGAATTGGGCAGAGAGACCTTTAAACTCAACATGCTCATCCCTTGTTTTCCCCCAAAACAGGCTTTCCTATTCCCAACCCTTCACAGGATGGAGGAGGAGGCTGTGAGGAAGAGGAAGATGCCCCAGGACAGCCAGGCAGGTGAGGAGGAAGTTAGTGCCCCTTTCCCCCTCTCTCCTGCTCCATCTCCCAGCCCAGCATGGCCCCTGGCTGCAGGAGAACCCTGCAGCCGACGCCGTCCTGCCGGGGACGCACTGAGGGGATCTCCTTCCCCTTCCCTCTGGCACGGAGGCAAATCCCATCCTCTCCTTGTCCTTCCTCCCCCAGACAAGGAGCTGAGCATGGAGACCAGGGAGGACAAATCCCCACGGCAGATCCTCGTGGAAGAGGCCGTTTTGAGCAGCTCCACGGTGCAGGAATCCAATGGGGAGGAAAAGTCCTGGCGATTCCTGGTGAGAAGAGACTGCAAAAGCAGATCACGAGGATCTGAGGAGGAAAGAGCCACCCTGTGCCAGGAAGGCGGCCAGAGATGGAGCCAGAGCTCAGACCTGGTGGTCCATGAGCAGCTTCCTGATGGGGAGAAGCCCCACAAGTTCTTTGGATGTGCGAAGAGCTTCAGCTGGCGGTGCCACCTGCTTCACCACCAGAGGATTCACACAGACGAACGGCCCTACAAGTGTGGGGAATGTGGGAAGAGCTTCAACCGCAGCTCTGGGCTGATAGAACACAAGAGGATCCACACTGGGGAGAGGCCTCATGAGTGTGGGGAATGTGGGAAGAGGTTCAGGAACAGCTCCAGCCTGATCTATCACCAAAGGATCCACACTGGGGAGAGGCCTTACGAGTGTGGGGAATGTGGGATGAGCTTCAGGGAGAGCTCCAGCCTGATCCGCCACCAGAAGATCCACACTGGGGAACGGCCATACAAGTGTGGGGAATGTGGGAAATGTTTCAGGCACCGTAGTTACCTGACGGTGCACCAAAGGATCCACACTGGGGAGAGGCCCTACAAGTGTTCTGAGTGTGGGATGGGGTTTCTGGCCAGCTCCCAGCTCCTTGGACATCAGCAGACACACACAGAGGAGAGGCCCTTCCGCTGCCCTGACTGCGGGAAGGGCTTCAAGCACAACTCCACCCTCACCAGCCACAGGCGCATCCACACCGGGGAGAGGCCCCACGAGTGTGATGTATGTGGGATGAGCTTCATACAGAGCTGGGACCTGATCCGCCACCAGAGGACCCACACTGGGGAAAGGCCTTATGAGTGTGATAAATGCAGCAAGGGGTTCTACACGAGCTCCAGTCTCCTCTTGCTCCAGCGGATTCACACAGAGGAGAGGCCCTTCCGCTGCCCTGACTGCGGGAAGGGCTTCACACGGAACTGCACCCTCGTCAGACACCAGCGCATCCACACTGGGGAGAGGCCCCACAAGTGTCCCCAGTGTGGGAAGAGCTTTTCATGGAGGTCTCACATGACCCAACACCAACTGAGGCACCAGTAAGGGAAGACCTGCGAGTGCCCCCAGTGCAGGAAGAGCTTCGTGCACTGCTCCAACTGCATCCCCCACTGCATGATAGCCCTGGTGACCCACATTCCCTGTGGTCCATGTTGGGAAGACACCTGGCTGGTTATCCTTTTTTTGGCTCTAATTTTTTTCTCTTCTACCTCTCTTTGCACTCCAGAAGCCAAGAGGAATTGGTTTGTCACCTCAAAACCACTCCAATCCCACTGAGAACAACTCAAATTTACCTGACAGGGTTCAATCCCACCCCAAATGGCTTGTTCCCACCTCAGAAAAACTCAATCCCATGCCAAACTTACTCGATTCTACAGCTTCCAGGGTGAGATGGGGTTGGAAGGAGATTGGGAGATGTGGGATCCAAATTTGGAACAGTGGGATTAGGATTGTGTGGGGCTGGGTGAGTGGGATGTATTTGATAGTAAATCAAACATTCAGGGTTATTGATTTCTGTGATTCATTTTCAGTCAGTGTCAGTTCTGTTTTCAGTGTGCCACCTTCTCAGCTGATTGTGTTAGGAAAATTAATCCATGCACACCAGAGGTTTATGTCCAAAAAGGAGACAGAGGAGTCCTTTTACTTTATTCAAATAAAGGGAGACCCCATGGGGCATTTCCCCTTCAGTCTTTCAGTTTTTTGGAGGACGCAGCCTCCTTTTTATCCTAATAATTTCCTGGCCGCATTTCCCTCTCTCTTTCCCCATTGGCCTAGGTACTTGAGAGGTACAGACTTCCCAAAATGCCTAAGATTCCCCTTTTAATATATAACCGCCCTAATTTTTAATTTTTATGGGATTTATGGGTTTTTCCCCATTGTTGCTTTCATCTTTCAATATTCCATTTCATTTATAAACTTATGGTTTGTTTGTAAAGGCAAGTATCTTCTTTTCCATTCATCAATCAGTAGAATCCTTCCCATTGTTTTGCTTATCTCTCAGTGCTAGTTTGATCTAGCAGCAGACCCAGGGCTTGTTTGTAAAGACAAATCTTGTCATTTCTCTCAATCCCTCCTCTTTTATTTTTAATCATTGTCTTTACAAATTTTAGTTATCATTGACTATTTTTTGTCCTTGGGTCTTTTTTGGTTTTGCAATTATTTGCAGTGACATCCATTTCTGTCCTTTTGTAGCTCTCTCTGGATCAGTAGGCTTGGCTACTACCTGCATCCCTTTGATCACGTGTTGAATAAGTTGTACTAAGCAAGGGATCATGCGTGGTAAAAAGATTAGAGTTGCTCTAACATATGAGAGGAAAGAAAAACATTTGTTTAACTCATAGTTCACCGGGTAACTATGAAAACATGTCCCATTCTATCTTTTTTATGTTTGGACTGGCACATGAGCTAACTTTTTTTATTCTTTTTGTTATTTGTTTTACTACTTTTCTATTGTCATCTATTTGCAAACAGCAGTTTGAGTCACTTAATTTGCCACACACGCCTCTTTCTTCTGCTAATAAATAATCTAATACTATCTGATGTTGGAATATTGCATTTTTAAGCTCTCACATCAGGTTTTTACTTGCAGTTACATCCCAGATCTGTTTTGTTGCAGCTGGACTAGAACCTATTAAAGAAGGGTCTGAGTTCCATTCTGGTGCTGCCACTTCTACTGATAGTCACCAACAACATGTGTCCTACTTGTGGAATTATCTCGGGGGCAGCTTAAAAATAAAGTGTCAAAAACCCTATCCTTTCCCCCTGCTTTACAGCCTTCAAAATTCTTTTGGTGATTATGGAAGGAACACCTTACCCAGCCACCATTAATGAGCTTAACATGTGTTTGATTCTATCTGCCTTGATATCTGGAACAATCATAAGGAGGGCAGTTGGGGGTCCAACAATCTCAACTCAAAGATAAAGTCCAGTCACAGACACTTTTTCCTACATATACGCCTCCTGTTCTGTTTAGACAATAAATGCCTCTTTCAGAGGAATGAAGCCGCCATGGACTTCCTTCCTCATCGCAAAATCCAGTTCCATTATTGACTTCACTCAGGGTGCTAACCCACCATTTGGGTTCAACTGGGCTGGCCACCCATGGCCAGTCGTCAGATCCCCCTGGCCTTCCGCAGACCCAACAATCGCTACGGTTAAAGGTTTTTGCTACTTCTCCTAAGGTTAAAAAATTATTTTCCTACTTTTGGCCTTAACTTAACTGACAATATAAAGGTAAGATTATTAAGAGAAACATTCTAATGGTGTCATCTAATTTTCTAACTTAATTTTCACTTTCACCGTTGTCTTCTACATCACCCGTGGCGAGCGAAGGCACAGAAACAGCTTAACATAAAGAAACCAATGACAGCGAGGATTGGCCCCCAGTGACTGGAGATCTGAGAGGAGGGATGCCCACACAAACCATTTCAGCAGGCAGTCTGTGGGTAGGCACACGAGGCTTCCCCCGATGTCGACGCACTGGCTACTGCTCCAGTCCACTCCTGCGGAGTGTCAGTCGTGGCTTCCCGTCCTTCTCTTCCAGCTGAGATGTCCAAATCTCCGGGGCCTCAGAGACCTTGACCCGAGTGTGGTGGGTGCACCCGTGTTCTGCTGTCTTGACGGCTGTTTCTGTGGTCAGCAACACTTGGAAAGGTCCACACCACTTAGCCACTAGTGGTGCTTCTTTTTATTCCTTAGCTAGGGCTTGATTTCCTGGTGGGATGTGAACAGCCAAGTCCAAAGGCAGGGTCTGTGCCAGCTGAGCTTCCTGTCAAAGAGATTTCACAAGAGACAGTATCCTGGCCACATATTGCTTTAAATATACATCACTTATCTGTACCCCCCCACGAGGCTGGGAATTGTAAGGGTAAGGAATTCTAAACATCAGTTCAAAGGGAGATAATTGAATATCTCCCCTGGGTCTAGCCCTTATCCCTGCTAAAGCCAGTGCCAAGAGCCGTACCCACGGCATCTTAGTTTCTGTCGCTAGCTTCAAAAGGTGTTTCTTTATTTCTCCATTCATCCTCTCCACCCTGCCAGAACTCTGGGGATGCCAGGGGGTGTGGAGATTCCATCTTATCCCTAGAGCAGTCATAACTCCTTGAAGAATTTTTCCTGTAAAATGAGATCCGCTATCTGAGTCTATTGCTTCTACAATCCCATATCTTGGAATTATTGGTTTTAAAAATACTTTAATAACTGATCCTGTAGTTGCTGAAATGGCAGGAAATGCTTCTGGCCACCCTGTTAACTGACATACTATTACCAGAAGGTATTTAAACCTTGCCACTCGTGGCATTTTGGTAAAATCCACCCGGCATCTCTGGAAGGGATGTACAGCCCAAGGCCTCCCTCCCCTGGCAAGTTTCTTTGTAACTCTGTTACTGGTTTTAGCACAAATCAAACAACCTTCAATAGCTCGCTTTGCCAGGGTAAAAAGACCCACAGCAGCATACATTTTGAGGGACGCTTCTACCAGTCCTCCAGAGCCCCAATGACTCCCTTCGTGGAGTTGTTTTAATAGCTGTAAGGCCTGAGCTTTTGGTGTCCACTGTTTACCATCTCTTGTAAACCAATTACCCTGTTTTTCCTCTGCCCTACTCTTTTTAATTATCTCAAGTTCTTCTGGTGAAAAAGACAGTTTTTCTGGCAGTGATGCAGTTACTGGGAGCAAGGGGAGGATCTTAGAGATTTCTGGTGACAATGCAGCTTTTTGAGCTTCTTTATCAGCCAGTTGGGCTCCTATTGCCTGCTCTGAGCACTCTGCTGGTGTCCCATAATGTGTATTATTGCTACCCTCGTTGGTTAAGTTCACTACCTCTAATAGGCCAGAGATTAAGTTCTCATGAACTAACTTCTTTCCCCTGCAGGTTAATAAACCTCTTTCTTCCCATAGTTTCTTAAATGCATGTATCACCCTATGTGCATATTTAGAATCAGTAAAACCATTCACTGTCTTGTCCCGGTATAATTCACAGGCTCTCACAAGCGCATACAGCTCTGCTGTCTGAGCTGACCAGGTGGGCGGTAACCTCCCCCTTCATTTAATTGCTTTTTATTCACGAGAGAGTATCCTGTAAATCGTTTCCCTTCTATCACCCTTGAAGACCCATCAATAAACACATTTTTTCTTCCTTTTGTTCTTACTCAAAGGCAAAATACTGTTTACTATCATCTGTAATCGGACACCCTCAGAAAGCATCCTTTAAGTCCAGTACTGAATAATACTGGTGTGAAGAAGGGATCTGATTCAGGATTGTATAGGGATCCGGAACTGTGGGATGCCTTGATTTGACAATTTCCTTGATTATTCTTAAATCCTGCACCATTCTGTAGGTTCCATCTGGTTTCTTAACTGGCAGGATAGGGGTGTTATAGGGAGACATACACGGCCCTAAAAAGACCTTCCTTTAGCAGGGACTCAGGTACAGGCTGTAACCCCTTCTTTCTCTCCCCTGAAAGAGGGTATTGCTTTTTAGACACTACTTGTCCTGGTTGTTTCAAAGTAATTTGGAGAGGCTCTATGTCTAGTTTTCCCTATTTTCCTGGGGCTGCCTACACTTCTGGATTTATTTCAGCATAAGCCTTCTCGGACATTTTACACAAAGCTATCACAGTGTTGGACTGTGTCATTTTTTACACTACTAGTTTGCATTCCCACTTTAGCCATCAAATCCCTTCCCAGTAAATTACAATCACAATTAGGAACAAACAGGAATTCATGTATTTCAAACCTGTCCCCCACATCTATTAATAGCGGTTGAATAAAATACACTCGCTCATCTTTTCCACTCACTCTTTGAATGACTAATGATCTGTGATATATGTCCTAAAGTTAATTCATGTTAAAAGATATAAGATGTAATTCACCCCCTGTAAATATAAGTTTTATTTCTAATCAAGTATACTATGGGTTAACTGAGACTAAAGCTGCACGGAGAGGGGTACAAGGAATTTCCTTTGCCAGAGATTACACAGGAGGGACACGAGAAACTATGCTAAGAATTACACGAAAAGGGACACAAGGACACCTCTGCCGGGAATCGTTAAAAGGAGAACAAAGACAATGGAAAAGGGAGATGGAGAACCCGGAGAACCGAATGATTACATCAGATCGATATCTCATCCGTCTCCTCCCAACATTAACATCTCTACACCACACCTGGACACAGCCATTAAGGACATTGTTCTCCAGAGCAAATCCATTCAACCACACCAGAACCCGAACATGAATATCTAATGAGGCTGCCTCGGAAGAGGGAACCTCGGAGCCCCGATTTTCTCTCAGCCATCCAGTGTATAAAAGGAGACGGCTTCAGACTAGAAATGTGAACTTGGGGGGTGACATACTGACAGAGTGTGTTACCGTGTTCACCCACTGCCGAAACCCCGGGGTTCGACACTGTCCTTTTAATTGTGGCTATCGGAGACTGTTATTTTGTCTCACAATAAAATTCTAAATTTTGATTTATTGAATTTGGTCTATCGTATTTATTACAGATGGAAATGGCAGGAGAACAAGCAGGCCTGGTCTCTTCTCCTTTGGGAGCAGCCCTGTGCCTGGGGCTGTGAGGGGCCATGAGGGCCTGTGAGGGGCCATGAGGGGATGTGAGGGGCAATGAGATGCTTTGAGAGGCCAGGATCCATGAGGGACTCTGTGGGTGTTGAGGGGCCAGGGAGGGCTGTGAGAGTCCACAGAGAGTCACGAGGGGCTGTGTTAGTTTAGCACAGATAGTAAAAACCAATTGGTGAATGGTTTTCAAGATAGATGGCCAGAGGAGCCAATTAAATATAAGGATACACTGCTGGGGCACAGAAGCATAAAATCAGCCCAGGAAGCCCGGGGAGCTCTCTTTCTTCCGGGCCGGTCACCAGATAAGGTCGTGGGCAGCAGAGGAGGGCCTGGCCCAGGCCCCGCTGCCCTTGGGTCTCTGGGAGCCGCTGCCTGCCCGTGGAGCGGCCCGGGCCGGCTGAGCCCCCTTTCTCCCCCCCGGCTGATGGTGGGGAGAGGGGAGGCTGCAGCTCGGCAGCAGCCAAGCCATGACCAGGCCTAGGGGCAGCTAGCAGCAGACAAAGAAAGCCTGCAGCTTCACAGCAACTCTGAGCTGAGCCGCCCTAAATGAGACCGAGGAGTGGAAAGGAAAACATCCGCCAAGGGCTTTGCATCTCTACAGCCTGCAGCTCAGCAGAGAGCATGTGAGCACCGCAGGCCTGAGCAAATTTAACTCTTCCCTGACACAGATGAAGCTTTTAAAGTTCTAACTCTGCTCAGAGAAAGAAATGGCCAAATGTTGTGCATGTTTAAAATGTGGCACCCCAATATTAGTGAGTCCATGGCCTATATGTAGTCATGGAAAAGGCTATGTGATACAGGAGGTCCACAGGTGCACAAGTTCCTGAGTGGGCTGCTTTTGTGGGAAGTGGAAGCCACAAGCAGACTGTTTCTCTTGTAGAAAGTTACAAAAACAAATAAGGAAAACTTCTCTCTCTCAAAAGACTGAATGAAAGACTATTTTTAGAAGTAGGACTAACCTAGAGTTCTAAG
This sequence comes from Hirundo rustica, assembly GCF_015227805.2. NCBI lineage: Eukaryota > Metazoa > Chordata > Aves > Passeriformes > Hirundinidae > Hirundo > Hirundo rustica. Next base: position 11,893 of record NW_026690392.1, on the reverse strand, counting down.
TTTTGTCTCTTTGCATTGTTTGTAAGAAAGCTAACAGTTTGTAGGGGAAGGCAGGAGTATCTTGAAAGTTTCATTTGATCTTGTTTTTCTATTTAGTGTGTGTTAATAAACTTGTCTTTATACCGCTTAAGTTTGAGCCTGCTTTGCTTTTCTCCTAATCATATCTCACAGGAAAGAATAAATAATTCTAGTAAACACTAAAACAACTACATAAATGGTGCATTAGCCAAGAAAATTGAAATCAGCAAATATAAAGCCACAACATAATTAGTGTTTCCACCCAGTTTAAACTAAAACGATTTCACCTGGTAAGCACATCGACCCCTTCTGTGCAGCCAGAGAGAGCCTGTAAGTGCCTGGGCTGGGGAGGGAGAACCACAAGACAGCCCTTGCTCCCCTGATCCATATAACCCTAGAGGGGACCCTGACAATATCCCAAAATGCTGTTGCTGCCCCGCACCATGTGGCCTCAGCCAGAGCCGAGTGGGGCGGGTGGTCAGGGCCGGGGAGACCCTTCCTAGCGGCGTGCCCCCTCTCAGCCCAGCCTCTGCAAAAGCGCAGCAGCAGCGACAGAGACGGCAAGAGAGGGGAGCGTGCGAAGCCTCAGGCAACTACAAAGCAGAACAGAAGCGGCACCGCGTTCCCTGCCTCCCCCACCACAGCAAAATTCACCCGGTAAAGCGTGGCCAACATCTTGTAAGCTGGGAAAGCCCTACCAGCCACTGCCACCGCTCCTACAACAGCCCCAACTCCCGTCTGCTGCGGGCCCTCGTACGCTGATACTGTACTAGAGAAAAACCTAACTACACGTGATACGGAGGATGTTTATGAATAGAAAAATACAAGATTTTAGAAGCAGCTTTTGGTGATTTTGTAGAAGTAGAGAAACAGCTTGTACTGAGAACACATAGAAGATTCGCTATTAAGCCTGGTTGTTAGGTGGTTACTGAGTAGAAGTCATACAGGTAAGATGTATAATGTTGAAACTCAGCAAAGCGGGACCTAGGGATTTGTCACAAATAGACGAAGCAGAACTTTGTGGCTTGAATCCAGCAAAATCAAGCTCCTAATTTTTGGCAAGAGCAAAGTGACCTGAAAAAGAGCCAAACCTCCACGGCACCTGCCCAGAAGGAGAGAACAACCTAAGGAAGACATCGGCCTTCCTCCCAAGAGCCCAGCTCAGGAGCACCAGGAGCTGTGACAGCTAATTAGAATACAAAGTGAGAGAAGGCAGGGAATGGGCGGGTGGGGAGGTGTGGGTTTGTGGGATCAATGTGTATTTAAACCTGGACCTTGCTCTGACCAGGTACGCACGGTTTGGAGGAGACATCCCCCCGTGTGTCCCAGCTGGACAGAAAACATACCTGCTGTACAATTTCTAATTGTAAAGTCCTTATTCTCCGCTTCCCACGAGTAACCCCATCCTGAGGGGCCCCGAGCAGCGCCGCGCCCCCCACACCGGGACCGGAGAGCAGAGCATGGGCAGGATGGCCGCGGGGAGCGGCGGGCGTCCCTCCCAGCCACGCCTGCCACAGCCCACTGCCCCTGGGAATGCAGATGATCAACAGTCAGAAAAAACCCAGAAAGGACTCACCACAAAATTATGCTTTCAACAATCGGACACAACAAATAGTCACCATTAAAACAAATATCCAGTTCTAATACTGTTTTTAATACTCTCAACAGTTTAGTCCTAAATGTAGTAAAATCTCTTCTTTTCAGGTGTGCATTGAAGTTACAATATAATGCTAATGTGATATTCAAAATTTGGTTTAATTTGAACAATTTCTTCTGCATTAAAACTCATAATCATTTACATGCTGGTTTTACCCTCCAAAGAAAAAGGCAAGCACTCAAGATATTTATTTTTCTCTTCCAAAAATCCTACCATTTCAGTTATAGCATTTCAACAAAGCATTTTCATGCTAAAAATTACTAACAGCCACCTTTCAGATGTCACTCATGCCAACTCCTCTTAAAGTCAACAGGAAATTTCTAAAACTAAAAGCAAGTCACTTGGACTAACTGATTTGGCTAACAGGAGTTAAACCTTCTTTCCTCTCAGATAAACATGAAAAGCCTCATCCAGAAGAGGCTCTTCAAGCCCTCACTGTGATAAAGAGGCCCTTCAGCAGCAGCAGACCCTGAGTGATGGTAAAACATATGGGCAGTTTAAAGTTTCACCTGATTCCTTTTGCTCCAAAACACACATTTTGTTCCTGTTCTAATTGTTCAACAAAGAAAGGTGAAAAGGTGTGGGGTGGGTGTACACCCCCCTCAAGAGTCTTGGCTGCTCTCATGTTCTTCTGTTTTTCTAAGTAAAAGATTGTCAGTAGGAAGACAATTTACCCACCACCTTATGTAAACTCCAGGATCCAAACCTTTGGGAGACATCAGAGGCAGAAAGATGTGTGTTTTGATTGAAATGGTTTTAAGTGAAATTGTTTACTGTTTTCTAGTGTTAAGTTGGAACTTGTAACTTCTGAGCAATTAACCTGTGACACGCTAGCCTGGCAAATTGTGATATTGGTGGATTTCACCCAACACCTCCTAGACGTGGATGCTGCAGCTCCAACAATACATGAGACACATCACTGGCTAGGGAAACTAAGTTTATCAAAGTGAGTAAAAAGCCTCATTCAAATTAAATTCATACTGTCTTTGTCGTCCTACCTGCAAGGCGCCTGCAAGAAGGATAACAAAGAACACTTACTTTTTAAATTATAACTGAAAGAGTGATTTGTCGTAGCTCATCTATTAGCTAGACAAGATAAATGTGGTCCTAGCAGACCCAACTCGGCTGACCTGGCTTGTTCCAGAAGTCCCAAGGTGAATGGGAGAGCTCGTGCAGACACCTCAACCAGTCACAGGCAGTGCAGAGAGCAGACATATCGCTGGTCAAGGAGCTGGGCAGGGCTGAGACCCAGACCTACGAGTGTCTGGAACCGGCAGTTTTGAACTTCCTGTATAAGGGATTTCTGAACAATAAAATGTGCTGTTTGTCTCATGATCAAGAGGTCTCGAGTCATGGTTTCTGTCACCCTACCCAAAACCTCCTCACATTACAGTGGGATTCAGCCCTTTTGAGTTAAAATTGAGTTGTTCAGAGTGGGATTTGAGTGGTTTTGAGGTGACAGATTGATCCCTCCTGGCTTTTGGATTGCAAAGAGATGGAGAACACTGCATCAAATCCCCCAAGAAGACACAAATCCTGCAGAATATGGCCCCAAATCCTAAATTCCCCCTCAAATACCTGTGTAACGGTGGGATCTAGACATCTTTGGTCAATTTCTTTCTTTTCAACCCTGTTCTGGCTGTTTTTAAGGGATGAAGATGAATCAGAAGAAAATGAAGGCCAAACCAAAAGGATCAGCAGCCAGGTGTCTTCCCAACACGGATCACAGGGAATGTGGGTCACCAGGGCACAACGCGGGTCCTCGAGTGGGGGATGCAGCTGGAGCAGCACACAAAGCTCTTCCTGCACTGGGGGCACTCACAGGGCTTCCCTTAGAGGTGTCTCTCTTGGTGTTGGGTCAAGGCTGAGCCCTGTGAGAAGCTCTTCCCACACTGGGGACACTCACAGGGCCTCTCCCTGCTGTGCATGTGCTGGTGCCTGACGAGGGTGGAGTTCTGCTTGAAGCCCTGCCCGCAGTCAGGGCAGTGGAAGGGCCTCTCTCTGTGAATCCGCTGGTGAAGGAGGAGACTGCTGCTGATCCGAAATCCCTTCCCACACTTGGAACATTTGTAGGGCTTCTCCCTGGTGTGGATCATTTGGTGGACAATAAGGCTGGAGCTCTGGCTGAAACTTTTGCCACATTCCCCACACTTGTACGGCTTCTCCCCAGTGTGGATGTTCTGGTGCTGGGTCAGGTTGAAGCTGCTTCTGAAGCTCATCCCACATTCCCCACACTTGTAATGCCGTTCCCCAGTGTGGATCCTCTGGTGGCAGATCAGGCTGGAGCTCTTCCTGAAGCTCTTCCCACATTCCCCACACTTGTGGGGTTGTTCTCTAGTGTGAATCCTGTGGTGACAGATCAGGATGAACCTCTTGCTGAAGCTCCTACAACACTCTAATCACTTGTAGGGACTGTCCCCATCATGAAGCTGCTCATGGACCAACAGGTCTGAGCTCTGGCTCAATCTCCAACTGCCTTCCTGGCACAGGGTGGCTCTTTCCTCCTCAGATCCTCATGATCTGCTTTTGCAGCCCCTCCTCCTGCGGAATCTCAGGGGCTGTTCCTCCCCATCGGATTCCTGCACCGTGGAGCCGCTCAAAACGGCCTCTTCCACGAGGATCTGCTGTGGGGATTTCTCCTCCCTGGTCTCCATGCTCAGCTCCTTGTCTGGCGGGAGGAAGGACAAGGAGAGGATGGGATTTGCCTCCGTGCCAGAGGGAAGGGGAAGGAGATCCCCTCAGTGCGTCCCCGGCAGGACGGCGTCGGCTGCGGGGTTGTCCTGGTCAGTTTCACGACTGGGTGTGGCTCTGGACGCTTCCCTTGGAGCGTCTCCAAGGCATGGAACGTTGGAGCTGCCCCCAGCTGTGGTGTCCCAGAGAGGGGAACCTTGGAGCTGCCAGCACGGTGATGTCCCCGAGAGGGGAACGCTGGGGCTGTGCCACTCCTGGCCCGGCCCCAAGAGCTCTGGCAGCACCTGGAGGAGACACCAAGGCTGAGCTGGGAGGGAGGCAGCAGGATCATGGAGTGCAGGCCCCTGCCCTGCACAGACAGGCCAAGAGTGGCAGCCTGGGCATCCCCGGGAGCGGTGTGCAAAGGCTCCTGGAGCTGCTGCAGCCTCGGAGCTGTGAGCATTGCAGTGGCTGCAGAGCTCTGGGGAAAGGCCCCGGCCCTGGCTTGGGGCTCAGCCGGTGGCCCAGGGAGCAAATGAACTTGCAGCTTGTGGCCCAGAGCAGGGAAGAGCAGGGGCAGTGCTGGCTGGGAGAGCCTCTGGGCAAGGGCCTGCAGCACCAGGACACAGGTGTACCTCAGTTCCTGAGTGTTTATTCGTCTTAGTTATCTCTTTTCAAGATTTCCTTGAAGATTAATAGGGCTGGCTTCCATCCTTTCCCTGAGCTTTTTGTCATCCCATTCACTCTTTGCTTTTCACATGCTTTCAAAATTTCCCCTTTTTCTTTTTAAGATGGCATGTCTTCAATTTCTTTTCTTCTCCTTCTTATATTTAACTTTCTTGCCTAATTTCCAAATTTGAATTCAAGTACTTTTGCAAGTGCTTGTCCTTTTCAATGTCCCTCGTTTCATTCCAGTGCATTTGATCTCTATCTCTCCAGTTCCAAATTTTCCTCAGTTGTGTTCACTCACAATGTTCTGTCTCTTCAACATTTCATTGAAGATTAATTCAGCAGGCTTCAATACCTTTCCCTCCACTTCTGGTCATCCCATACACTTTTTGCTTTTCACGTGCTTTCAAAATTTTCCCTACTTTCATTTTACAACTGCTTGTCTTCAATTCTTTTACCTCACCGTTTTTATCTACCTTTCTTGCCTGATGTCAGCATTTGAATAGGAGTACTTCTGGCAAGTGTGGGTCCTTTTCACTGCCCCTCATTTCATCTCAGTCCTTGTGGTCTCAATCACTCCAATTCCAAAAATTCTCGGGTTTTTTCATTCCCAGTGTTTATCATCGTATCTCCTTTCCTGAGCGTTTGTTAGGGTTTGTTCTCTGTTTTCTACATTTCGTTCCCGTTCTTCCTTTCAGGAAATGGAATGGAATCTTGTGATTTTAATGAATCTTAATTGGGCAGGTTCTGTCCCTTTCCCTGCACTGATGTGGCTCTCTCTCCCCCAGAGCTCCTGCTCTGTTTTTGCCTTGGCTAGCTCGGGAGAGAAACCACGCCAGAAGGAATTATTCCCTTCAGGTCCTTAAAGATCCCAGAGGCTGCAAACTTTTTTATTTAGAGAGAGCACGTGTCTGTCATTGGCAAAAGGAAAGAGTCTGCCCTTGGTCCGGGGGAATCACGGCTTTATTCTGGGGTCCTGCTCCCGCAGAGCCCGGAGCTCAGTCCAGTCCCTGTCCCCATCCCAGTCCCAAGAGCGAGAGAGATTTTTCCCACGTGGTCCCATGGCTTTTACCCAGGGGGAAGGGGCTAGAGGCAGGGACAAACCACTACCCAGTCAGGGATAAGGTGGGAGTGGAACAGAGTTGGGTTACATTCCAGTGTGGGAGGATGGGCACGGAGAAGGAGCAGGGACAAACCTCCAAGGGAACAGGGTGGTACAGAAGAAACAATTACAAACCCAATAAAAAAATTAAATACAATATAAACCCAAAAAATGTGCTACAACACTGTACTTCTTGCCATCTCATTCACTTTATGTTTTCACGTATTTCAGAATATTCCTTTTTTCATTTTAAACTTGCATTTCTTCAATTTCTTTACTTATCCTTCTTTTATTTACATTTCTTGCCTGATTTCAGCATATGAATTGGCACATTTCTGGCAAGTGTTGGTCCTTTTCACTGCCCCTCATTTCATCTCAGTCCTTTTGGGCTCAATCACTCTGGTTGCAAATTTTCTCAGTCGTATTCATCTGCACTCTTTCTTATCATATCTCCTTTCCTGAGCGTTTGTTAGACTGTGTTCTCTGTTTTCAAGATTTCATTCTGGTTCCCGAAAGGAAGACTTTCCTTTTGGGAATTGGAATGGAATTTGGCTATTTTAATGAGGATTAATTGGTCAGGATTCCGTCCCTTTCCCTGCACTTCTTGTCATCCAAGTCACCTTTTGCTTTTCACTTGCTTTCAAAATTTTCCCTTTTTCATTTTAAATGTGCATGTCTTCAATCTCTTTTCCACTTCTCATTTATTTAAATTTCATGCCTGATTTCAGCATTTGAATTGGAGTTCTTTGGGAAAGCCTTGGTCCTTTTCGCTGCCCCTCATTTCACCTCTGTCCATTTGGTCTCAATCCCTCCGGTTCCAAATTTTCTTGGTTGTTTTTATTCGCCCTGTTTCCAGTCATATCTACTTTCAGGAGTATTTGTTAGAATTGGTTCTTGGTTTTCAAGATTTCATTGCAGATTAATTGGGCAGGCTTCCATCTCCTTCCCTGCACTATATGTCACTCCATTCATATTTTTCTTTTCACGTGCTTTCAAAATGTTCCCTTTTTCATTTTAAGTTTGCATGTCTTCAATCTCTTTTCCACTCCTTCTTTTATTTACCATTCTTCCCTGATTTCAGTATTTGAATTGGAGTACTTTTCAAAAGTGTTGGTCCTTTTTGCTGCCCCTCTTTTCATCTCAGTCCATTTGGTCTCAATCCCTCCATTACCAAATTTTCTCAGAAATTTTCATTTGCACTGTTTCTCACCATATCTCCTTTCTTGCGTGTTTATTAGATTTTGTTCTCTGTTTTCAAGATCTCAATGAAGATTAATTGGGCATCCATCTCCTTCCCTGCACTTGTCATCCCATTCACTCTTTGCTTTTCACGAGCTTTCAAAATTTTTCTATTTTTGTTTTTAGCTTGCAGGTCTCCAATTCCTTTTCCACTCCTTCTTTTATTTACCTTTCTTCCCTGATTGCAGTAATTGAATTGTTGCATTTTTGGCAAGCACTGGTCATTTTTAGTGCCCCTCATTTCATCTTAGTCCATTTGGTCTCAATCCTTCCGTTTCCAAATTTTCTCAATTGTTTTCATTCGCAGTTTCTTGTCATATCTATAGTCTTGAGGGTTTGTTAGTCTTAGTTCTTTTTTTTCGAGATTTCAGTGAAGATTAATTTGGCAGGCTTCCATCCATCTTCCTGCACTTCTTGTCATCCCATTCACTCTTTGCTTTTCATGAGCTTTCATAATTTTCTCTTTCTCATTTTCAGCTTGCATGTCTTCAATCTCTTTTCCTCTCCTTCTTTTATTTCCCTCTCTTGTCTGATTGCAGCATTTGAATTGGCATATTTTTGGCAAGGGTTGATCCATTTCACTGCCCCTCTTTTCATCTCAGTCCATTTTGTCTCAATCCGTCCGGTTCCAAATTTTCTCGGTTGTTTTCATTCGCACTGTTTTTCATCATATCTCCTTTCCTGAGTGTTTGACTTTGTTCTCCGTTTTCAAGATTTCATTCCCTTTCCCGAAAGGAAGACTTTACTTTCAGGGAAGGGAATGAAATTTTGCGATTTCAATGAACATTAATTCAGCAGGCTTCCATCTCCTTCCCTGCACTTCTTGTCATTCCATTTACTCTTTGCTTTTCACGAGCTTTCAAAATTTTCCATTTTTCATTTTAAGCTTTCATGTCTTCAATCTCTTTTCCTCTCCTTTTATTTATATTTCTTGCCTGGTTTCAGCATTTGAATTGGTGCATTTTTGGCAAGTGTTGGTCCTTTTCACTGCCCCTCTTTTCATCTCAGTCCATTTGGTCTCAATCCATCCAGTTCAAAATTTTCTTGGTTGTTTTCATTCACAATGGTTTTCATCATATTTCCTTTCCTGTGTGTTTGTTAGACTTTATTGTCTGTTTTCATGATTTCAATGAAGATTAATTGAGCAGATTCTCCATCCTTTCCCTGTACTTCCTGTCATCCCATTCAGTTTTGCTTTTCATGTGCTTTCAAAATTTTCCCTTTTGAGTTTTAAACTTGCATGTTTTCTATTTGATTTCCTCTCCTTCTTTTATTTATATTTTCTGCCTGATTGCAGCATTTGAATTGCAGTATTTTTGGCAAGTGTTTGGTCTTTTCACTGCCCCTCATTTCATCTCAGTCCATTTGGTCTCAACCCCTCCAGTTCCAGATTTCCTCAGTTGTTTTCATTCGCACTCTTTCTCATCATATCTCCTTTCCTGAGTGTTTGATAGACTTTGTTCTCTTTTTTCAAGATTTCAATGAAGATTAATTGGGCAGGCTTCCATCTCCTTCCCTGCACTTCTTGGAATCCCATCCACTTTTTGCTTTTCACGTGCTTTCACAATTTTCCCTTTTACATTTTAAACGTGCATGTCTTCAATCTCTTTTCCATTCCTTCTTTAATTGACCTGTCTTACTTGATTGCAGAATTTAATCACAGCAATTTGGGAAAGTGTTGGTCCTTTTCACTGCACCTCATTTCATCTCAGTCCATTTGTCTCAATCCATCTGGTTCCATATTTTCTCAATTTTTTCATTTGCACTGTTTCTCATATCTTCTTTCCTGAGCATTTGTTAGTCTTTGTTCTCTCTTTTCAAGATTTCAATGAAGATTAATTGGGCAAGCTTCCATCCCTTTCCCTGCACTTTTTGTCATCCCATTCACTTTTTACTTTTCACGTGCTTTCAGAATTTTCCCTTTTTCATATTAATCTTGCATGTCGTCAATTTCTTTTCCTCTCCTTTTCTTTACCTTCGTTGCCTGAGTGCAGCATTTGAATAAGAGTACTTTTGGAATGTGTTGATCCTTTTCATTGTTCCTCATTTCATCTCAGTCTGTTTGGTCCCGATCCGTGTGGTTCCATATTTTCTCAGTTGTTTCCATTTGCAATTTTTCTCATCATATCTCCTTTTCAGATAGTTTGTTAGACTTTGTCCTCTCTTTTCAAGATTTCATTGAATATTAATTGGGCAAGCTTCCATCCCTTCCCTTGCACTTCTGGTCATCCTATCCATTTTTTGCTTTTCACGTGCTTTCAAAATTTTCCATTTTTCTTTTTAAGCTGGCATGTCTTCAATTCCTTTTCCTCTCCTTTTTTATCTACCTTTCTTGCCTGATGCCAGCATTTAAATTGGAGTAATTTTGCAAGAACTAGTCATTTTCAATGCCCCTCATTTCATCCCTGTCAATTTAGTCTCAATCCCTTTGGGGCCTTATTTTGTCGGTTGTTTTCATGCACAATGTTTCTCATCATATCTCTTCTCTTGAGTGTTCGACTTTGTTCTCTGTTTTCAAGATTTCATTCGCTTTCCCAAAAAGAAGACTTTCCTTTTGGGAGAGGGAATGAAATCTTGCCATTTCAATGAAGATTAATTGGGCAGAATTCTGTCCCTTTCTCTGCACTTCATGTCCCATTCTCTCTTTGCTTTTCACGTGCTTTCAAAATTTTCTCCTTTTCATTTTAAGGTTGCATGTCTTCAATCTCTTTTCCTCTCCTTCTTTTCTTTACCTTCTTGCCTGATGTCAGCATTTGAATTAGAGTACTTTTGGCAAGTGTTGGTCCTTTTCATGCCCCTCATTTCATCTCAGTCCATTTGGTCCCAATCCGTGTGGTTCCAAATTTTCTCGGTTGTTTCCATTCGCAATTTTCCCCATCATATCTCCTTTTCTGTGTATTTGTTATACTTTGCTCACTGGTTTCAAGATTTCATTGAATATTAATTGGGCAAGCTTCCATCCCTTTCCCTGCACTTCTTCATGTCCCATTCTCTCTTTGCTTTTCACTTGCTTTCAAAATTTTTCTTTTCTCCTTCTAAGCTTTCATGTCTTCAATTTATTTCCCACTCCTTCTTATGGTTAACTTTCTTGCCTGGTTTCAGCATTTGAATTGGAGCACTTTTGGCAAGTGTTGTTCTGTTTCACTGCCCCTCATTTCATCTCAGTCCATTTGGTCTCAATCCCTCCAGTTCCAAATTTTCTTGGTTGTTTCCATTCTCATTGTTTCCCATCCTATCTCCTTTCCTGAGCATTTGTTGGACTTTGTTCTCTGATATCAAGATTTCATTGAAGATTAATTGGGCAAGCTTCTCACCCTTTCCTTACACTTCCTGTAATCCCATTCACTTTTTGCGTTTCATTTCCTGTCACAATTTTTCCTTTTAAACTTGCATGTCTTTAATTCCTTTTCCTCTCCTTCTTATATTTAAATGTCCTGCATGATTTCAGCATTTGAATTGGAGTACTTTTGGCAAGTGTTGGTCCTTTTCAGTGCCCCTTGTTTCACACCAGTCCATTTAATCCCAATCCCTCCAGTTCCAAATTTTCTCTGTTGTTTCATTTGCAATTTTTCTCATCATATCTCCTTTTTGGATAGTTTGTTAGACTTTGTCCTCTCTTTTCAAGATTTCATTGAATATTAATTGGGCAAGCTTCCATCCCTTCCCCTGCACTTCTGGTCATCCTATACATTTTTTCTTTCACCTGCTTTCAAAATTTTTCCTTTTTCATTTTACAATTTCTTGTCTTCAATTCCTTTTCCTCTCCTTTTTCACTGACCTTCCTTGCCTGATGTCAGCATTTGAATAGGAATAATTTTGGCAGGTATTCATCCCTTTCAATGCCCCTCATTTCATCTCAGTTTATTTGGTCTCAATCCATCCAGTTCCAAATTTTTTGTATTGTTGTCATTCGCAATTTTTCTCATCGTATCTCCTTTCCTGATTGTTTGTTAGACTTTGTTCTCTCTTTTCAAGATTTCATTGAAGATTAATTGGCAACCTTCTATCGCTTTCCCTGCACTTCTGGTATTGCCATAAACTTTTTGCTTTTCATGTGCTTTCAAAATTTTCCCATTTTCATTTTATGATTGCATGTCTTCAATTCCTTTTCCTCTCCTTTTTTCTCTACCTTTCTTGCCTGATGTCAGCATTTGAATTGGAGTAATTTTGGCAAGTGTTGGTCCTTTTCACTGCCCCTCATTTCAGCCCTGTCCATTTGGTCTCAATCCCTCCAGTTCCATATTTTCTCAGTTGTTTTCATTTGCACTGTTTCTCATCATATCTCCTTTCCTGATTGGTTGTTAGACTTTGTTCTCCCTTTTCAAGATTTCATTGAAGAAATAATTGGGCAGGCTTCCTTCTCTTTCCCTGCACTTCTTGTGATCCCATTAATTTTTTGCTTTAAACGTGCTTTCAAAATTTTCCCTTTTTCATTTTAAATGTGCATGTCTTCAATCTCTTTTCCACTCCTTATTTTATTTACCTTTCTTGCCTGATTTCAGCATTTGAATAGGAGTACTTTGGAGGTATTGGTTTTT